>NC_079230.1:26732662-26815162 GCF_029633865.1 Lampris incognitus
TAGAAATAAAATGTTCAAAAGCAGCAGCTCAACAGTAGCTCGCACAAAACTGGCACACATGACACGAGAAGACGGTGTGACGTGACAAGTCAGCCGCTCGCTCGGCGCGAGGAAAACATGTCACACGAGAAACAAAAAAAAATTAAATCAAAACCAACTTGGACAGAAATCCCCCGCGTCTCCAGCAGTGGCACAAATGTGCGCTGATGGGGAAGTGTCACCATCTCCGCAACAACGGTTTTGTCTGTTTCTGTGGCTGTTTGTCTACCTTCACCCACTACAAATAAAGAACAGAAAAGGCTAGAAGTGATGGGGGGGGGGACTGGAAACTGTCTCCCCCCCCCAAATAAATAAATAAAACACACATGATCACAGGTGACACACAGTCCACACACGTTGTGTTTTCCCCACACAGCAGCAGAAGTGTGACTCTAGTATGTGTACCTGCAGATGAGTTGCACAGTGGCACCGCCGTCACACCTGATGGGATTTTGTGTTTGTGCCGTTAAACACCCGTACACAAATGTTTGACTCTCAGCTCGCGTCCGTTTGGCTTTTACCGTGCAAACAGCTCGGCAGTCCATCACAGCTGCAGGGAACACTTTGCAGGGCTTTTCAGGGACATTTGCCACGACTTCTGCTTGGCTATATACCTGACAGCTGTTGCTCATCGAAGATCGTATTATTCAGTATGAACTATTGGTGGAAGTCTCAACAGTTTCCAAACGGACTGTGTGACTTTTAGCCGCTCACTGACTATACCGCCCCAAACTTCACACACCTCAGCGGACAAAAATATGGATAAAAATGTGATCTAGCTGAAAATTATGCAAAAATGCGCCATCTCGATGGGTAAAAATACAATTTTATAACCTAACATTATAACTTTCCGAGGACTCCAATAATAATTTCCAAGATGTTCGATCAATGTGATCATCTTCAAGCATTTTCCATGACCGGAATGCTCATCTATGAACTTCCAGATTCATTACAGATTAAGTGGGAGTTTTCCTTAAACAGAATGACTGAGATTCAAACCTCAATCCTGCTCACGTGTCCTCGAGCAAGTTGCCGTTAGTCTCAACCAGCTTGAGGATGCTATGTGAGTTGCCAATCCAGTAACTGACCTCTCCGGGGGGGGGGGGGGCAGAGAGAGAGAGGGTGAGAGAGAGAGAGAGAGTGAGTGAGAATGACAGCAAGAGTGAGACAGAAAGTGAGTGAGAGAGACAACGAGAGTGTGACAGAAAGTGAGAGAGAGAAGAGTGAGTGAGTGAGAGAGAGTGAGAGTCTGGCCTCTCTGAGGGGGAGAGAGAGAGAGTGAGGGTGAGACAGAGAGAGAGAGAGTGAGAGAGATAGTGATAGTGAGACATAGAGAGCGAGTGAAAGAGAGAGAGGGAGGGAGAGAGAGAGGGTGAGACAGCGAGAGTGAGAAAGAGAGTGAGACAGAGAGAGTGAGAGAGTCAGACCTCTCTGAGGGGAGAGAGAGGATAGTGAGAGTGAGACAGAGTGAGAGAGATAGTGAAACAGTTGAGTGAGTGAGAGAGAGCGAGAGGTTGAGAGAGACAGCTAGAGAGAGTGAGAGAGACAGAGAGTGAGAGATAATGAGAGTCAGACAGAGAGGGAGTGAGAGTGAGTGAGTGAGTGAGTGAGTGAGTGAGTGAGTGAGTGAGTCAAGTGCTGTTCTGTTTCTGCCAGATCTATGTATTCCTTTTCCTGTTTTTTTTGTTTAGTACTCTGTTGACCCTGTTTTGTTTTGTTTTGGCAACATAGTAATTAATGCAGTCATGCCAATAAAGCATCATTGAATTGAATTGAGGTGAGAGAGAGAGAAGAGAGCGTGAGGGTGAGTGAGAGAGAGGTGAGTGAGTGAGTGAGTGAGTGAGTGAGTGAGTGAGAGAGAGAGAGAGAGAGAGAGAGAGAGAGAGAGAGAGAAGAGAGAGAGAGAGAGAGAGAGAGAGAGGAGAGAGAGAGAGAGAGAGAAATGAAACAAATGTCCTCATGTGAAACCAGGATAAACATCTCCTTATTAACATCATCTCAGAACTGACAGCAGAGACCTCAGCCTGCATCCACAGGACAGTAAACTGCCGACAACACCAACAGTGTTGCATCCACCGCTCGTTGGACCAGACCAAGCTGTTAAACAGAGACGAAGCAGACGAACAATCCAGTTTGTGTCAAAACACATGACCGCGGATGAACAAATCCTTGTTTAGTGGAAACTGGCCTTAGAAATCAAAGCCATTTCATGTCACTGCAACCAGCAGAAGGGGTGGTTAGGGTGGTGGTGAAAACAAACAAAAAAAAAAAACAAACAAATAAACAAAACTGGAGGTGTTTTATCTGTTGTGGATGTTTTTGTGCCCCGACTCCCAGGATTGTTTAGCTGGCTCCCCCACGAGCAGCCTTGGGCTTGCTGCAGTAACTTAAACTGGACGAGACAGCCGACATCAGCGGAGGAATTCAGCTCAATCTCTCTCCATCCCACCCTCACGCCTCCGTCCCATCCCTCCATCCCATTCCCTCCACCTCCCTCGTGTGCTCCAAATCTCAGAGGTGTCTGTGACTTGGCCGGCAGAGGCTGATTTACCAGGAGATAGGCCTGATGAGATCGCAAGCAGGATCACAGCTCGGCCAAGAAAACAGTGAAAGGACAGAGAGGAGGAGGAGAGGACTGGAGAGAGAGAGGGGGGACTGAGTTTGAAAAAGCGATAGGAGTAAGAATGAGTGATTTAGCAAGAGCTGGAGAGAGAGAGAATGTGTGTGTGTGTGCGAGCACGTACATGTGTGAGAGCAACAGAGTTGAGAGCAAGAGTATGAGTAACCTAGAGAGAGCTGGAGAGAGAGAGAGAGAGAGAGAGAGAGAGAGAGAGAGAGAGAGAGAGAGAGAGAGGAGAGAGAGAGAGAGAGAGAGAGAGAGAGAGAGAGAGAGAGAGACACTGTCATTTAAAAAAAGTGATTGAATCAGAATAAGTGAATTGGAGTTTGACAGAGAGTGACAGCTGGAGAAACAGAGTTGAGAGTAAGTGTGTGATGGTCAGAGAGAGAGAAAGAGAGAGAGAGAGAGAGAGAGAGAGAGAGAGAGAGAGAGAGAGAGAGAGGAGAGAGAGAGAGAGAGAGAGAGAGAAATGGATGGGTCAGCCAGCCATCTTTGAGCCGTAGAGTCTGTTGCATTGCATCAGCTGGGAGGTTTGACTGCTTCTCCTACAGCAGGCCAGCGCCTCCTCCGGCTCCTGCAGGATAATCCAAGTGTTTCTCAAACTGTCTTTCAGAGGAGTCTAACAGACGCGTGTCTGTGTGCACCCAACGCCCTTGTCCTTCAACCCCCTTCAACCTAATCCTCTATGGGCTTCACCCGGACATACCCTGAGATCTTTAACCTCCTCTGCACCCCCTCACTCTCCCCCCCTCCTCTGGCTCCCAAACCCTCTTTCCTTCCGCTCCTTTGTGGCCTTCACCTGGATGTGGCCTGTGGGGGACACTGTCACTCATTTCCTACCCTGACCTCCATGGTTATGGAAAGCCAGAGGGGTCAAAATACCCAAAACACAGGCAGACATATTGGAATGGTGGGTTTTGTTTTCCATTCTCTTCTTTCGCTTGATATCCTTACAGACTGTCAAAGGCAAACAATGAGGATTTCCACATTATCTCTCTTTCTCTCTCTCTGTACATACATACATACATACATACATATAGTATATACATATATATACACACATATGTATGTATGTATGTGTATATATATGTATATATACACACACACACACACACACACACACACACACACACACACACACACACACACACACACACACACACACATTATAGCAGCTGGATAGCTCAGTAGGACGCTGGCTTTCACACTGGAGATCAGGGGTTCAAACCCTGGTTGGAACAAGTCTCCAGTAAGAGTCTGTGGCTTAAACACCTAATGCTATACCAGCCAACTATCTCAGATGAGTGAGAGTAACATAGAACAATAGAGTCATACCGGCTCGGATGTCACCCAGGTTAACAAGGTCCGCATTAGGTGTTGGCGAACCAGGGCAACCTGATGAGAGAGAAATGGGCTACTGGAACAAAACATTCATGGATAAGGACTAAGAACCTGGAATTGATGAAATGCTACTATAACAGCAGGACACAGGAGAGGGGCTATATGAAGCGTAGGTGGAAACTGTGGACCAGTAGGAGACTTACTTCCACAATGAATCAGAAGCAGTTATTGGCTCAATGCTCGAAAATCAATAGAAGGAAGCTACTGTCACAACTTGAGATGGAGAGGCTCCGACAGGATGCCTATATAATTCAGCATCCTGTATGGCTGTCCAGTAGGCAGGAGATCCATGAGGACTGACTCCAACCAGCTGAAACAGTCCTACCAGCCATGGCAGCTGAAGCTATTGAGGTTCAAATGAGAATCATGGCCAGATTAAAGACAGTCAACTCCCGGGTTTGGCTTCCACGACTCAGTGACAAAGTGCCATCACAAAGCCTACTTGCAGATGTGAACACAGCCTTATGCAATATCTCGACTGCCACGATAACAGAGACCAACGAGCTTGTATACGCCACTGCAACCGTAATCCTGGAGATGTTTGGGTACAGGATTTAGAACACAGGACACTAACAGTACCCTCCATGGAAAAGAAGGCTGGAAGCCAAGACCAAAGCAGCGTGGAGAGATGTTAGCCAGTTAACAGAGGTACAGAAAGGTGTGATGAACGACAGGCCCTGGTTGAAGAAGTAATGATGGATTACATTTATGTAGCGCTTTATCTAGACACCCAAAGTGCTTCACAGTGAAGGGGGTAAACTCACCTCAGCCACAACAAATGTTTAGCATCCACCTGCGTGATGCACGGCAGCCATTTTGTGCCAGAATGCTCATCACACATTAGCTTGAAGTGGAGAGGGAGGAATCATTGAGTGAATTACATGGGGGGATGATTAGATGGCCAGATGGAGAGAGCCAGGTTGGGATTTTTGCTAGGACACTGGGGGACCCCCTATTTTTTGCGATACGTGCCATGGGATCTTTAATGACCACAGTGAATCGGGACCTCAGTTTTAATGTCTCATCCGAAGAACGGCATCTCCTACAATCCAGTGTCCCTGTCACTGCAGCGGGGCATTTGGGATTTTTTGTTTTTTTATTAGAATCAGAGAGAAGACCGCCCCTACTGGCCCACCGAGACCACTTCCAGCAGCAACTCAGTTTTCCCGGGAGATCTCCCATCGAAGTACTAGCCAAGCCCATACCTGCTTAGCTTTTATAATTCGGCAGAGCCAGGATACATGTTGGTATGGCTGCTGGCCATACAGCAAGATGTCCATAGATCAGGCCCTGGAAACTACCAAACAAAGGCTCACAGCTCTAGCCACCAGGCTGAAGAGATACACTAGAGAAGCAGAAGCCAAAAGAATAAATGGCCTGTTCCTCAAAGACCCATCCAAAGTGTCCTCCCAGCTGCAGAGTAACAAGAGAACAACATAAGACCCACCCAGAGTAGAGACCGGGAGATACTTGAAGGATACATGGGAAAAGGATGCATCACATAACACCAATGCCCAGTGGCTGGTGGACCTAAAAGCAGACCACAGCAATATCCCAGAACAAGAACCAGTTATCATCACAGTGGCCAACATCCAACGATGAGTCTCAAACATGAAGAGCTGGACTGCAACAGGCCCTCACATGATTCACGCCTCCTGGCTGAAGAAGCTAACAGCACTCCATGAACACCTGGCGACATATATCAGGGTCTCACCCTGACTGGTTAACACTGGAGAGAACAATACTGATCATAAAGGATCCCCACAGTGTTCAACATCTTCAAACCACCGGCCAATAATCTGCCTCTCCACAACATGGAAGATCCTGTCAGGCATCATAGCAGCTAAGCTGAATGGGCACATGAGTCAGTACATGGGTGAAACTCAGAAAAGAATTGAAACGACACCAGAGGGTCAAAGCATCAGCTACTGGTTGATAGAGCTGTCACCCAAGACTCTAAGACCAGACAGACAAACCTGAGCACAGCCTGGATTGACAGGAAAGCCTACGATTCTGCCCCACACATGGTTACTGGCGGGCTTGGCAATATACAAAGCCAATAGGACACTAATAGCCTTCATCAAGAACTCAATGCAATAGTGGAAAACAACACTAAAGGCAAACTCAAAGACAATCACACAGGTAACCATCAAATGTGCCATATACCAAGGTGATGCACTATCCCCACTGCTGTTCTGCATAGGCCTGAACCCCCTCAGTTAGATCATCACAAAGAGTGGATATGGATACAGGTTCAGAAGTAGAGTTACCATCAGCCACCTACTGTACATGGATGACATCAAGCAGTATGCCAGGAATGAGCAAGATATTGACTCGCTGATCCATCTCACCAGGATCTACAGTGGCAACATCGGGATGTCATTCGGACTGGACAAGTGCGGTTGAATGGTGGCAAAAAAAGGAAAGGTGGTGAGGACTGAAGGGGTTGAATTACCAAATAGCGGGATAACAGACATACAGGACTGTTACAAGTGCCTGGGTATTCCACAAGCAAATGGAAACCATGAGGAGGCAGCAGGAAGGTCAGCTACAAACAAATACCTCCAGAGAGTGAAGCAGGTCCTGAGGAGCCAGCTCAACGGGCGGAAAAAAGATCCAAGCCATCAACACATATGACCTACCAATCATTGGATACCCAGCTGGAATAATAAACTGGCCAAAGAAGGAGATAAGGCCACAGATATCAGGACATGGAAACTCCTCACAATGCATGGAAGGTTCCACCCGAAGTTGAGCAGCCTAAGACTGCAAAATAAGAGCAAAGATGGGATCGAAGATTAGTGAGTGTTAGAACCACCATCGAGGATGAAACAAGGAATATCTATGATTACGTCAGGAAGAGGGCCTCCCAGGACAAACTGCTGAGTACCTCAGGCAGCAGAAGACAGAGAATGGGGAGGAAGAAGAAGAGGAAGACCAAGCCCCTCCATGGGATAATACCATCAACAGATAGAAGATGTGCCTGATATCGAGAAATCCTACTAGTGGCTAGAAAAGGCTGGACTGTAGGACAGCACAAAAGCTCTGATCATAGCAGCACAAGAACAGGTACTCAGCACCAGCTCGGTTGAGGCAGGGGTCTACCACACCAGACAAGACCCAAGATGCAGGCTTTACAAAGACGCCCCTGAGACAGTCCAGGACTTAGTAGTGTAGTGAATTCAGGGGCAGCCCGGGAACCACCGCAGCCAGGACACGAACCCAGATCTCCCCACACCACGGGCGACAGTGTTAACCAGTCAACTAAAGGGTCCAACCCGTTAGCCAAGGGGTAGTACCCTTTAGTAGAGTGTATTTATCTGTGCACGTTACACTACCCCCCTCTTTCAGGAAGCACGTCCCTGCGCTTCAGCATACATGCTCCCTCAGGCCTCTGGGCGCACACGCTTCCGATGGCCTCATGGTCTCACCATCCCACTTCTGACATCAATGTAGCAATTTTCTTTTTTTTGGGGGGGGGGGGGGGGGGGCGGTCAGCCCGGGAACCACCAAAGCCGGGACACGAACCCATGTCTCCTGCACCATGGGTGACTACGTTAACCAGTCGACCAAAGGGTCCGACCCATTAGCCAAGGGCTAGCGAGTCCATTTATCCGTGCACGTTACATACCCCCCCCCCCCCAAGGGCTAGCGAGTCTATTTATCCATGCACATTACACTACCCCCCTCCTTCGGGACGCACATCCCTGCGCTTCAGCATATCAGCTCCCTCATGCCTCTGGGTGCACGCGCTTCTGATGGCCTCACGGTCTCACCATCCCACTTCTGACAACAATGTAGCAAATTCGGGGGGTAGCCGGGAACCGCCGCAGCCAGGACGTGAACCCGGATCTCCCGCACCACGGGCGACAACGTTAACCAGTCGACTAAAGGATCGACCCGTTAGCCAAGGGCTAACGAGTCTATTTAGCCGTGCACGTTACAGTAGCAGGGTGTAAGATACTAACTGGGGAAGAAAAGAAAGCCACTTTATTTGGTCATTATACAGGTTACAACAAAATTTGTTTTCTGCATTTAACCCATCCTATTGTATAGGAGTGGTGGGTAGCTGCAGCACCCAGGGACCAACTCCAGCTCTTCTTTCCATTGCCTTGGTCAGGGGCACAGGCAGGAGTATTAACCTTAACATGCATGCCTCTTTGATGGTGGGAGGAAACCGGAACACCCGGAGGAAACCAATGCAGACAGGGGGAGAACATGCAAACACCACGCAGAAAGGACCTGGGATGGCCTGGGGTTCAAACCCAGGACCTTCTTGTTGTGAGGCAACAGTGCTAACCACTGGGCCACTGTGCTGCCCATACACTCTAAGGCATACCCAAGTGGCTGGGACAGTGTACAGGAACATCTCTACTGAATACAGACTGGAAGTCCCCAAGTCCAAATGGGAGACACCGCCAAAGGTAGTTGAGGATGGCAGAGCTAAACTCCTGTGAGACTTCAAGTTCCAGACTGACAAGCAGGCACTAGCTAACCAAACAGACATTGTGATGGTCGACAAGGAACAGAAGACAGCAGCAGCGATCGATGTAGCAATCCCGAGTGACGGCAACATCAGGAAGAAAGAGCATGAGAAGCTACAGAAATACCAAGGGCTGAAGGAAGAACTAGATCGGATTGTGAAGGTGAAATCCAAAGTAGTCCCAGGGGTAATAGGAGCACTAGGGGGATGTGACCCCCAAACTGGGAGAGTGACTCCAGCAGATTCCAGGAACAACATCTGAGGTCTCTGTCCAGAAGAGTGCGGTCCTAGGAACAGCTAAAATACTGTGCAGAACCCTCAAACTCCCAGGCCTCTGGTAGAGGACCTGAGCTTGGGGAAAACACACCACCCGAAAAAGGATCAGAAGGAGATTTTTTTCCTAATATACACACACACACTGTAGAAATAACACTCCGTTAGCAGCCGTAATACTGAGCAGTCTTCGGTGTGTCTCTGAAATACCACCGAAATTGTGACCACCAGTGACACCACTGGATCACAATCTGTAAATGAGAGTTACTTCGTGGTTTGTCAATAGGCTGCAATTTCATAGGAAAAAGGAAATAACAACCCGACATACAGGTGTATAAGAAAATGCGAATAACAACACTACATACAACTGTATAACATAGCGTTGTTATTCACATTATCTCATACAATGCAGCCTTTCGACAAACCAGAGGTTTTCACATCCACAGATTGTCCACCAGTGATATCACTGGCAGACACAATTTCAGTGGCGTTTCAGACACACAAAAGGGACAATGTTGTCCATCTTGGGAGAGAGATCCCTTCTCTGTTGTTCTCCCTGAGGTTTCTTCCTATTTTTTCTCCCTGTTAAAGGTTTTTTTTTTAGGAGTTGTTCCTTATCCGATGCAAGGGTCTAAGGCCAGGATGTTGTGTTGCTGTAAAGCCCCTTGAGGCAAATTTGTAATTTGTGATATTGGGCTATACAAATAAAATTGACTTGACTTGACTTGAAAATCATGCATCAGATAGAGGATTTGAGATCAGTCTATTCCCTGGACGTAGTGGGAGAGCAGAGAGGAACGCAGGACTGAGAAGACACCGGAAAAGGAGCTTTTTGGCAGCATCCAACCTGGGACGGCACAGATAAGATTTCACACCAGAGACAGTGATGCTAACACCTCCCCATCCCAAAGTACAACAGACACATAGAAAGCTATACACACGCTCAGCCCTGTGGAACTAACCAGGAACCTACAATGACATATGAAACTCCCCTGAATGTTAAGTATTGTGTGCTTGGAAATGATGGCGATGATAATAATGAGCCCTGGATGTTTGAAGAGCCAGAGCACATCAGACTAAAGAAAAGCCCTCGTATCTTTGACAAACTGAGAATGTTTAAGCGGATGTCGGTCAAGTTGTGTTTGTTTCTGTGATGCTATAAGCTTTAATGGGGGCACGGTGGTTTAAAGTCGGGTGATTTAAGTAAGGCTAACAGAAGGACGAAAATAGCTGTCCACAATTCTCTCACCTTTTTTCATTGCCGTAGGATTTCTGTGCAACTTTCGCGTGCAGGATCAGGACAGTCTGATCGCCTCGCTCCTTCAGGTAATTCCTCATCGCTTCTCTGAGAAGGAAACAGGAAGAATGGGGAGGTTGGGGGGGGGGTAGAGAGAGTGGGAGGACAGGGGAAAGAAGGAGAAAAGAGGAAAAAGTTTGTTAGAGGACAATAACATGAGGAGACAAGGGGCGTGTTGGAGTTTTAAGATGGGCCGATGGAGGAGATCACTGAGGACCATCAGGCAGGTTTTAAAAGGAAATGTTCTGGACTGGAGGAAATACACAGGCCTATGTGTGAATTATTGAGTAAGAGTGTGTGCGCGCACGCGCGCGCACACACACACACACACACACACACACACACACACACACACACACACACACACACACACACACACACACACACACACACACACACACACACACACATACACACAGTGACCTCTGGAGCACCCCAGAGCCTGCGTGGTCTGCTCTGTGGCCAAAAAACTGAAGTTCTCCCCATCTGGGTCCAGTTGAGGGGGGCTGAACTATTAATGAAGGGCTCAGAGGGACAAAGAGGAGCAAAGAGAGGGGAAGAGCAAGCACAAGAGAGAGAGACAGACAAACAGAGAGAGACAGAGAGAGCGAGACAGAGAGAGCGAGAGCAGAAACAGACAGCAGAGAGAGACAGAGAGAGACAGACAGACAGAGACAGCAGAGACAGAGACAGACAGCAGAAACAGAGAGAGAGCAAGAGAGAGAGAGAGAGAGCAGAGACAAAGATAGACAGCAGAGACAGAGATAGACTGACAGCAGAGACAGAGAGAGAGCGAGAGAGACAGCGAGAGAGACAGCAGAGACAGACAAAGATAGACAGCAGAGACAGAGAGAAAGACAGCAGAGACAGAGACAGACAGAGACAGACAGACAGCAGAGACAGAGAGAGGCAGCGAGAGAGACAGCAGAGACAGACAAAGATAGACAGAAGAGACACAGAGAGAGACAGCAGAGACAGAGACACACTGAGATAGACAGACAGCAGAGACAGAGAGACAGCGGAAGAGACAGCAGAGACAGAGATAGACAGACAGCAGAAACAGAGAGAGAGCGAGAGAGAGACAGCGAGATAGACAGCAGAGACAAAGAGAGACAGCAGAGACAGAGAGAGACAGCAGAGACAGACAGACAGAGAGATAGACAGACAGCAGAGACAGAGAGAGTAAGCAAGAGAGAGACAGACAGCACAGACAGAGAGAAAGTAGAGAGACTGAGAGACAGCAGAGACAGCACAGGCAGAGAGAGAGACAGCAGAGACAGAGAGAGACAGCAGAGACAGAGAGAGACGGAAGAGACAGAGAGAGAGAGAGAGAGAGAGACAGAGAGAGAGAGAGAGAGAGAGAGAGAGAGAGAGACAGCAGAGAGAGAGGGGGAGAAAAAACACTGAAAAAGCTGAGCTCACCATAAAAGAATCCCCATCTCGTGTCAAAATGTTGCAAAGGTCCGTGCTCCAATTACTTCTGTCAACCAAGCCAAACCCCCAGCCACCCCCCACTCTCTCTCTCTCTCTCACACACACACACACACACACACACTAAAGGCTGAAATTAATTCGGAATTTGGGGGGGCAACAGAGCTTATGATGGGCTGAACAGTGAGGGTCAATGATTAGGCTGCAAACACAATGAAGATGCATCACACACGGTACCAGCTAAGCCTCACACACTTGACTGTCTCTCACTCTTACACACACACACACACACACACCACTTGCACAGATGTCAGTGACACCTGACACGCTGGGGTGCTAAGAGGGATACGCACACACAAAAACTACCATAAACACACACACACACACACACACACACACACACACAAACACACACACAGCTCTCCACTTTGCCATGCAATAGTGAGCTGCACACTCGGGTTCGATGGGCTTTTGTTATGGAAAGCAAGAGGCCCCCTGAGACACGAGAGGCATGGAAGGAGGGAAGAGAGGAAGGATGGAGACTGGGAGGAGGAGGAGGAGGAGGAGGAGGAGAAGGAGCAGGAGAGAGTGGACTAGAAGGGTCACAGTTTATTCGTCTGGCTAAGACTGGCCAGGCTAGTTTTTCATATTGTGTTTCGTTGTGTGATTGGGGGAATATAATTTTCAGAGACTAGCACGACACAGAACTGATTTTCCAACAGAATGAGATGAGTTTGGTCTAACTTGTATCAGATACTCGTCTCAGATACTTGTATCAGATACTCGTATCAGACACCTTCAGTCCTAAAACAGTTACAACAAAAATCATTTTCGATATGGCAAGAAAGCTGTTTTTATGGGACAACAATACCTTTCTGAGCTCTGATGCCGTTGGATAAAATTCATTCTTTTCAGCATTGATACTAAATACGAGTACAGTGGGGCGTCCGGGTAGCGTAGCGGTCTATTCCGTTGCCTACCAACACAGGGATCGCCGGTTCGAATCCCCGTGTTACCTCCGGCTTGGTTTGGCATCCCTAAAGACACAATTGGCCGTGTCTGCGGGTGGGAAGCCGGATGTGGGTATGCATCCTGGTCGCGGCACTAGCGCCTCCTCTGGTTGGTCAGGGAGCCTGTTTGGGGGGGGGGGACTGGGGGGGAATAGCGTGTTCCTCCCACGCGCTACGTCCCCCTGGTGAAACTCCTCACTGTCAGGTGAGAAGAAGCGGCTGGTGACTCCACATGTATCGGAGGAGACATGTGGAGCCCTCCCCGGATCGGCAGAGGGGGGGTGGAGCAGCGACCGGGACGGCCTGGAAGAGTGGGGCAATTGGTTGGATACAGTTGGGGAGAATAAAGGGAAAACACCCCCCCCCCAAAAAATAAATAAATACGAGTGCAGTGATAGGTGTTTTTTGTTCATCCAAACTGGACCAAAGAAAACCAGATGCATGACCGAACCCAAGCCCAGGGCATCAATCAGAATCAAATGAGCTTTGACTGCAATTGTGTTTATCACATCATTTTGTTGTTCTAATGGCCAAAAACACTCTGATCCAGTATGTTACACACACACACACACACACACAGTCCAAACCTGATGGGGCCATCATGTCTGCAGGGCACATGTCACTGGACACCTCTGATCTGACAGGCTGACGTCCCTGGTGGTGCAAAACCTCTTCTCTGAGGGGAGGAAGAAAAGCCCCCCCCCCCGGCCGCCAAAAAGAAAAAGAGATGATGGGCCCAAAAAGGCATTCTTCCAACACCTCCCCAGTTAAATTCAGAAAAACATTGTTTTTGGTGCCATTTTTAAGTCCTAAAGTGTGTGTGTAATGTCTAGATTTGGCCCTGCAGGGCGATAGCGTGCCCATAGCGTGGGGTAAATAACGACGCCGGAAGGCGAACTCGGGAAGAGGTGTGGGAAAATTAGCGTAATTCCGGTCGTAAAAGCCCTCACATGACTTCAGGAAAGATTTTGTGTTAACGGATGTTTAATAACCGCTTGCGTGTCAATTTAAATGAAATACGCTTTCTGTTAAATCCTTATAAAAATGAATACTGGACTATTTCTGACGCCTTAAGACCTGCCTGAGCCATCGTCCACATTCAAATCACTGATTTCCTTGGACGTTTATGGACAAAGTATTTACTGCTGCGTATTGTAAAACGCTTATAGTTTCACTCAGCTGTTTACATGCAAAATAAAACACTCCACACGAATATTTCCCCTGTTCTTGCACAAGTTGCATCTGTTGTTTTCTGTTCCTCCTGTCATGATTTGTCATCCCTTCCAAGGCACTTCAAGCAAGATACTCCCCAACAGACCTAACGATGATGAGACTTGGACACGCACAACAAAATGGTTGGACAAACTCTTGTTCTAATTTAATCCAGCGTTTCAGTTCAGTTCTTTTAAGATTCCCCCCACCTCCACAGCTGGAAAGTCTGTCAAGAGATGAAAAACAACAAAATACAGTTGCAGAGGGCGTCCGGATAGCGCAGCCGTCTATTCCGTTGCCTACCAACACGGGGATCGCCGGTTCGAATCCCCGTCTTACCTCCGCCTTGGTCGGACGTCCCTACAGACACAATTGGCTGTGTCTGCGGGTGGGAAGCCGGATGTGGGTGTGTGTCCTGGTCGCCGTACTAGCGCCTCCTCTGGTCGGGTCGTGGCGCCTCTTGGGGGGGGGAGGGGTAACCGGGGGGAATAGCATGATCCTCCCACGCACTACATCCCCCTGGCGAAACTCCTCACTGTCATATGAAAAGAAGCGGCTGGCGACTCCACATGTATCGGGGGAGACATGTGGTAGTCTGCAGGCCCCCCCCCGGATCAGCAGAGGGGGTGGAACAGAGACCGGGATGGCTTGGAAGAGTGGGGTAATTGGCCAGATAGAATTGGGGAGAAAAAGAGAGGGGGGGGATACAGTTGCAGATGCAATGAAAGCTCATCTGTACATTATAACATAAATGTACAAATAAAAGCGGTGAAATCTGTGACACCTTCTCCACGATCCAAAACCAAACTGGAGAACACTATAATCATGAGTGTCAGTTGTCTGAATGGGACACTGGACCAACTGAAGCAGTCAGAACTGACCTTGGCTTTACATTTTGTAAAGCATGAATCCCATGAAATTTGAAACGCGATTCAAACTCAACTTGTGGGAAGACAAGGATCATCCTGTCAACAGATTCCTTCATCCGGACTCTGGAGGATGCAGAGAACATGCTCTTTGACTGACGGGTGCTGGCTGCAATACAACACAACTAATACTGTCCGCTATACACAAAAACCCCAACCTGGACCCAAATGATCATTTTTCCCAATCTTCCATCCATCCAGTATCCAAACCACTTATCCCACGTTGGGTCGTGGGGATGCTGGAGCCTATCCCGGCAGTCATTGATCAGCAGGCGAGGAGATACCCTGGACAGGCCACCAGTCCATCACAGGGCCCACACACACACACACTCACACACACACACATACACATTCACACCTAGGGACAACTTAGTATGGCCGATTCACCTGACCTACATGTCTTTGGACTGTGGGAGGAAACCGGAGCCCCCGGAGGAAACCCACGCAGACACAGGGAGAACGTGCTAACTCCACACAGAGGATGACCCGGGACGACCCCCAAGGTTGGACTACCCTGGGGCTCGAACCCAGAACCTTCTTGCTGTGAGGCAACCGCACTAACCACTGCACCACTGTCAATCTTAAAACCAACATTTCAGCCACTCCGGCAAGTGTCATTTTGGTTGACATCGATGACCCTTGTGTCGTTTCTGTTTTCCCAGCTAGGAATCCCCAGCGAGTCTTACACTGGTTAACCGAGGCAGTTGTGGCTTATGGTTACCATTATTCTCATCAGACCATTAAACGACCGCTGTGGATAAACGTTATCATCAGCACTCCCAACATGACTGATATGCTTTATCATCATGGGAGGACGGCGTCACAGTGGATACTGAGGCATTTCTATTTGGCTTGCCCTCTGTGACATGCGGACTCGTTTTGCAGCTGAGATAATTCTGGAAATGGCATTTCATCCATCAGTGTCCACACCAGCATCCAGGGCAAGCGTTGCATCTTGGCCGAAAAGCAAATGACAGAAACACAGAGGATACCACTTAAAAGGGTTAGTACACACTCGAGCATGATTTCAAAAGTACATGGAAGACATCGCTTTTGAAAATTTCTAATTTTATACTGGAACATGGAAAATAGCACAACTAGAGCTGGGCAATATATGGATATAATATTGATATGGTGTTATGAGACTTGATATGTTGTGGGATTGGGATTGTGGTTGTGGTAATATGGTGATAAAACTTAAATGTTGTCATTCCCCGGTCTTAAAGGCTGCATTACAGTAAAGTGAGACATATTTCTGAACTTATTCACCTGTTTTAGCTGAGTGACATGAACAATGAACATCTCTACCTGCCTGGTCATCATATCCACATTGCTAATGATTATTTATCAACATTTTATTGGGTGCAAATATCTTTGAAAGAACAACTACAGAAGGATGACAAATGAAATGGAAAAACCTGAATGCTTGGACCCCTACAGTGAGGGGGTCCGGGGGCTCTGTTATGCTATGGGGGGGCATTTTCCTGGCATGGTTTGGGTCCACTTATCCGCTTAGAGGGAAGGGTCACTGCAGATCAATACAAAGTTATTCTGAGTGGCCACCTTCATCCTATGATGAGACATTTCTATCCTGATGGGAGTGGTCTCTTCCAGGATGACAATGCCCCCATCCGCAGAGCACGAGGGCTCACTGAATGGTTTGATGAGTATGTAAATGATGTAAATCATATGCTGTGGCCTTAACAGTCGCCAGATCTCAACCCCATTGAGCACCTATGGGAGATTTTGGACCGACATGTTAGAAAAGGGCTCTCCACCACCGCCATCCAAACGCCAAATGAGGGAATATCTTCTGGAAGAATGGTGCTCCATCCCTCCAGTAGAGTTCAGAGACTTGTAGAATCTACGGAAAGGAGCACTGAAGCTGTTCTGGAGGCTCATGGTGGCCCAACACCTTACTAAGACACGCTATGTTGGTTTTTCCTTTAAACCTACCGTGCGGAAGTTTTGTCTCCCCCTTCTGGCAGTGAAAGTAATTACTTATTTTCTTTCAGCGCTCTCCGACAAGGAAAAGTGGTTATACAGGTTTGTCCTCGTTTTTCTCTCTCTCTCTCTCTCTCTCTTTAATCCTTCCTCTTAAACAGAAGCCTTTACTGGACGCCTCTTAGGTTTTCCCGCCATAAACCCGGAAGTCCTGAAGGCAAGCCGATCTGAGGTGCGTTCAAATCAGCAAAGAAAGGCAACAATCACGAACATTTTCAAACAGTTTTTCGTTTGCTGTGAGTTCAGGGCGAATGTTTGCTAACACACACACACACGCACACACACACACACACACACACACAGGTAGCTGAGGAGGTATAGCTGTCGGTGAACAATCACGGACGCTGGACTAAGCCGAACGTAAAATCGTCGTAGGTTGGTACGACGATGGTTACGTAGCCCTCCATTGCCCTTGCCTTGCGTCGGTAAGTTTATTTTTCTTTTATTTGCCCAGAGACTTTCTATGGTGTTCAGAGCATTTCTCCCTAGTGGCGCGTTTGAGGTGTTTATCTCTACAAAGTAGAAACTTGTCGCAGCTGGCGAGCGGGACCACGTTTTATCCATCATTAGAAACACGTTATTAAAAGTGAAAGCCACTTTATTTGACACTGTAGTTACAGTGAATGTGTTCTCTGCATTTAAGCCATCCTGTTGTACAGGAGCAGTGGGCAGCTGCAGCGCCCGGGGACCAACTCCAGTTCTTCTGTCCACTCCCTTGGTCAGGGGCACAGACAGGAGTATTAACCCTAGCATGCGTGTCCTTTTGATGGTGGGAGGAAACCCATGCAGGCACGGGGAGAACGTGCAGACGCCACACAGAAAGGACCTCGGACGGCCTGGGGTTCGATCCCAGGACCTTTTGCTGTGAGGCAACCACTAGGCCATCATGCCACCCAAAAGCTGATTGATAACGTGTCTGATAGGTCCACCTGTACGCGAATGTGGAACGTCTGTTGCCAAGAGGGGGTTTGCACTGAGGGACGGAGGCAAATATAGTCAGTCACGGATATTACACCACATACATATAGACACGGAGAGTAGACAGAGCTGGCCACATAGCTGGCCAGCACGGAGAGCTTTCCCAGTTTCTCCCCGGTGAAACTCGCACCCCTTCCCCAGATGCGCTTCCTCCCGATGACCACAACCAGGTGCGAGGTATTGTCGGTGGCACACGCAGCATCTCCCATCTCTCTCATCTGTCTCAGTTGTCTGGTACATTGAGACATTCGCTTCTGCCCTGTGTGGCGGTGATGGTGAAGCGCCGCTCGCCATGCTGGCCCAAGAGGGCGACCGGTGGCTCAGCGGGGAGCATAAAGGCTCCACAATCACGCCAACTAGCCACCTCCTCCCCAGTGGTGCTAACAAGCCACAGCGACCCTGTCCAATTCGCTCTTCTTCTTCGGAATCAGTTTTCAGTTCGAACATGTATGGCTGAATTACTCCTACATTACCACTAGCTATTGTGTAACGTACAGTAGTAGGCAAAACACAAAACCAGCAGAAGTTGGTGTCTGATGAGCAGGGTCAACGGTGAGCGGGTATATGCACTGCAGGCAAGCGACGGAGGGATGAGGGGTGGGGAGATTTGAATTGAGGGTGGGGATAATTGGCATGTTCATAGGTTCTGGGTTTTTTTTTCCATGAGGGAGAAGGGAGTAGATCTGATTTTTCAGGTTTTTAACAGGACAAGTGGGCTTATTTTGCAGAAAAAAACACATCACACAATTTATTATATCAAGCAGAGCATTTTATATGTCTTAAAGGATGACTGGAGGGGGACTTGAAGGAACAGGGCAGTGTGTAATATGTGTGCGTAGCAAGTGTGAGGGAGTGAGCGGTAGAAAAGCCACGGCGAATGCAAGCAGGTTAGAGAAAAAGGTTAGCAGTGAACGGTCAATCTGACAGTAAATGTACAGTATTAGTACAGTATAGGCAACAGTGTGTCAGTTAATAAATGCTGCAGCTTCTCAAGACCAAGAAAAATCACGTCTGTTGTTTCCTCAACTGATGGAAAATTGAAGGGGGTTAGCCCTAGCTAGCATCTCCCCGGTGCATCAGACTAGTCTGGAAGCTGAGCAGGAAAGGCTAATAGTATGGGGGGGGGGGTTGGCTGCTATTCAATTTTAGCCACATTTATACGAAGAAACGTTAATTACCCGACTTAGCTGCATTTCATTACTACCTAGGTGTCCAGTGTTAAGATCTTTCAGGGTTTTCCCTACCATTATAAGGCTTAGGCGCAGCACCCAAGCCGTTCTGGCACCACCTAAGCTGAATGAATGTAAAATCAATGTGGACAGCAACAAAACTAACTAAATGACTTTTCCCCAGATATAATGGTTGTAGCTGGTCCCCAGTGGACATAGCAAATTGTGTCTTTAAGCTTTTGTGGGTGTTGCTTATTTATTATATGCTCTAGCTTTTACAACTTTTTGTACACAGATATGGTAATAATAATGGTCCAAAATTATGTGAAATGGCATTATTTTATTTATTTATTCCCCTCCGCTTTTTCTCCCCAACTGTATCCGGCCAATCACCCCACTCTTCCGAGCTGTCCCGGTCATTGCTCCACCCACCTCTGCCGATCCGAGGAGGGCTGCAGACTACCACATAACCTCCTCCGATACATGTGGAGTCGCCAGCCGCTTCTTTTCCCCTGACAGTGAGTAGTCTCACCAGGGGGACGTAGCGCATGGGAGGATCACACTAGTCCCCCCAGTTCCCCCTGGACCGACCAGAGGAGGCGCTAGTGCAGCGACCAGGACACATACCCATACCCGGCTTCCCACCTGCAGACACGGCCAATTGTGTCTGTAGGGACGCCCGACCAAGCCGGAGGTAACACGTGGATTCGAACCGGCGAGCCCTGTGTTGGTGGGCAACGAAATAGGCCACTACACCACCCGGATGCCCGAAATTGCATATTTGTTATTGAAAAAATAAGTTTTCTTGGGGGAGATCACCCAAACCTTCAGCCAAATACATGCACCCAAGTCTTCCACAAACCTAGGGAACACACGGAAATTGTAAGCTACGCCGACAAGCTTGAATAAGTGCCAGCATCGCATGCGTGTGGATATATGGCACGCAGAACATCGCTGCCGAGTAACACTCTAGGGGAAAACACTGCAGTCATACTGTCACACCTCTAGCAGGATTTCCAAATCTAATGCTGCTTTCAAGTGCATGTCGGATTGATCGGATGATAGTTTTCTCCGAGTGCGGAAGTCGTTCATGCGACTTGCATGCATTCAAGTCGTTGTTGGTCGGAACCCGGGAAGAACAAAACGCCTGGTCTGTTTTCTGGCTTCTGCCAGCGTACAGCAAATACATCCAAACCTTTATGATGTAGAAGAGGAGAGGAAATGCATACGGTGATTATTAAATATTTTTATATGGCCAATTATTCCGTTTCTTGATTCTACCCGAATTATTTGTTAGCAAACTAACGAAGCTAACTTGCTGACACTTTTGTCACTTTCCATGGGTTCGGTTCGGTCAACAAGACGCTCCAAACGTTCATGGTTGAACGCGGCCATGTTGAAATAGACAATGACGTCAGAACTCGGCCAGTTCGTGTTGCATCTAGAATTCCGATGTACCCGACCCGAGTATCCGACTTTGTAGGGTGTTCATGTGCTCTTCCATGCGGGAAGCTCGGATATCCGATAAACCCGACACCACTTGAAAGCACCTTATCACAGTTGACTCAGAGAGGTTTAACTAGCTACAGCTTGTGGACGATTAGATCACTGAGGATGGTGAAACACAGAGCGATGTCCGGGGCAGCGCAGATGCATAATGCTAGTAATAAGCAAAAAATCAAAGATCAAAATGATCAGATTTTGCCCTGTGAACTGATCTCCGCATTGAAGCAACGCTCGGGGCAATTTCTCGACTCTCTTGGCCTTTGTTTGCATGTACAGATGTAATATCCTTGAAGGTAAGGCAAGTTTTGAGTGTCGGCAGATCCTCAAGGCTGGGAGACTTTATAACGAGGGAGTGAAAGCCTGGAGAAAGATACTATCGGGATCTGATGGCAAGGGAGACAACGAGGACATCTGGGTAATCACTCATCTTTTCAACACACACGCACACACACACACACACGCACAAAGACAGACATCAGGCATTTCCCTGAAAGTTGAAAGCTTTAAGCAGAAGTGAGAGAGACAGTGACCAGGGCACAGCTCAACTTCCAATGTGTGAGCAGAATGCAGGCACGCAAACATGACAACACACAACCCCCCACACACACACACACACACACACACAAGCACCTTTGGCGCTGCCCACGGTACACTAACAACAGCACACATGCTCAAGTAGACACACACACACACACACACAGAGTTGACAGTGAAAAGTGAGGAATGTATGTCCTGACTCATCTGATTTGAGGCAGGAAGTGACAGATATGGGCATCTTCCCCTCCACTGAAACAAGACATGCAAACACAAGCACAAAGCCACATCCACATGCAATATGAAAACTGGCACGCGACGCACAGTAAGAGCCAGGCAATGACAATGCCCACATGCAAACACGCCAGCACAATAACTCCGATATCTACCGCCCTCGAGGTTACCGAGGTTAACCAGCCACTTTCACTACGTCATCAGCTATCCTGCTTGATAACGGGGGGTGGGAGAAACATTAAAAAAAAAAAAAAAAAGTAAAAAAGAAAACAACAAGGACCTTAAAGTTATGGCTTGTCCCCTGCTGATTGCGCAAGAACAGACTAACCGGTACGGTCACGTTTACCTTAAATTTGGCCGGGGGCTTGAGTTAATTCCTCAGTACACACAACAGGTGTCGGGCCGTGAGAGCAGAGAGGAGCTGAATCTTAACAGGTTGTGAGGAGCGGGGTGACGAGACGGCTGGGTCAAAGATGGAAAGCATTGCTGTTAAAGGACAACGCTGGTTATTTCTAACTGACGTCCCGTTTTCCTGTCGTGTGGAGTCAAACCGAGCGACGGGCAGCAATCATTTGATTATTGAGCAAGCTAGCATTAGCTGACTGCTTTGCACCAAGCTGCAATGTAGCTAACCCTCCACCAAAAGATGTTCACTAAAAGGGCATCCAGGTAGCATAGCGGTCTAGTCCGTTGCCTGCCAACATGGGGATCGCTGGTTCGAATCCCCGTGTTACCTCTGTCTTGGTTGAGCGTCCCTACAGACACAATTGGCCATGTCTGCGGGCGGGAAGCCGGATGTAGGTATGTGTCCTGGTCCCTTAACTAGCGCCTCCTCTGGTTGGTCGGGCGCCTGTTTGAGGAGGGGGAGGACAGCGTGATCCTCCCATGCGCTACGCCCCCCGGCGAAACTCCTCACTGTCAGGTGAAAAGAAGCGGCTGGCGACTCCACGTGTATCGGAGGAGGCATGTGGTAGTCTGCAGCGACTGGGACGGCGCGGAAGAGTGGGGTAATTGGCCAGGTACAACTGGGGAGAAAATGGGGGGGGGGATAAAGAAAGAAAGAAAACTAAAGAAGATTTTAAAAAGTTCACTAAAAGAGCTCTTTCTTGAACTCTAACAGATTCAGAATGTTTTGAGGGGAGTCTAAAGGGCTTCCGCCATGATATCAATCATGATCCGGACCAGCAGTCTCGCTCTGTAATCCCACTGGGCGTGAGTTGTCGGAGGGAGGCAACAGAGGAAACGAGGGACAGTCGAAGAGAAATTCAAACAAAAACATAAAAAAAGGTCTATCACTGTAACGACTGACTGCACTGCGGCTGTCTTTTCTTAATGGAAGTTTTCATCAGACATTTCTCATAACAATATGTCAGTGCTGAAACGGAGCTCTGTTAGTGGATGCTATTTGGCTAGCTAGCGCTAAAGCCCTGAAGGATTAGCTGCATCGCCGCTTGGCACGCAGCACTTGGCTGATGCTAGCTTGTTCAACACTGAATCGATTTAAGAGATTACGCTACCCCGTCGCTCCGTTTGACTCCAGACGACAAAACAGTAGGGCTTAAGTTGAGAAATTGCTTAGTTTTCCTTTAAATTACGTTAATTGTTTGTTTTTTAACCGTCGTTTAGGCTTAATGCTCATTACAGTAATGGAGTGAAAATACACATGAAATCGAGGGTGGGAAGAGAAAGGGAGGAAAGGCAACAAAGGTTCAGGCCAGATTCAAACACTGGAGTCTGAGCTTCAGTCTGAAACTATACGGCAAATATACATGACCCTGTGCTATGGCGTGCCAAGAGTATGTATAGTCATCCAAACCAGTCACCACAACAAGTGATTAACACACCTTCACCCAAACAGGAAAAATTACTGCATCATATCGTCTGGTAGTGACTAGCTGAAAGGAAAACCCGCGTTACCCACAGCACAAGACCGCCTGTGTCTCTCATATGGCATGCCCTCGTCTGACGCAAACACCATGACTGATTTCTGGATTTCCCAAGTCAAAGAGGTCTTTGGTCTGACAGTAAAACCCCCAAAATCAGGTGAAATTGGAATAAAATGTTTGCATCTGTGGTAATCACAGTTATCGTCATCTGAATATTTGGATAGCTGACTACTACTCTTTTTTTGGGGGGGGGGGCCTCAAATTTGTTTTTGTATAAAAACAACAATCTGGTTTTGGAAATAAACACGAAAAGGAAGCAGATCTTGTGTTACCACTTTGTTGTTTCGCAGCCTGCACGCTACATGCATCTGTCAGAAGGCCCTTTTGCAGAAGTGGCGCCGATATCTTCTTTTCACAGAAAACCAACTTTGGGCAATCACGTTAACAGACCTGCACCGTGTGGCTGTACTTCACAACAGAGTGGTGCTGGATGTCTGTCTGTGACAATCCTTAAAATGTCAGCGATTAAAACAGTATTAAAATTTTGTTTTCGTTTTTTTACAAACTCAACTCCTGTTAAGAAACAGGACAATGATGGTTTTGTCTCAGTCCTCTTTCGGTTGGGAGAAAGAAAGAAAGGCAAGAGAGGAAGATGTAGAGATAAAGAGGCGAGTGAGATTAAAATGAGAAAAAGAAAATGGAGAAAAGAGACTGGAGAAAAAGCCACAAATAAAAAAAAACAAACTGATAAGAGAATCACACACACACACATATATATATATATATATATATATATATATATATGTGTGTGTGTGTGTGTGTGTATATATATATATATACACACACACATATATATACACATCAACACAGATACAGGAAAAAAGTTTTGATGCATTGCAGTACAGGCCTGTTTCGTGCGTCGTGCATTCATCAGCTGCAATGCATTAAAAAAAATTTTTTCCTGTATCTGTGTTGATATTCCGCTCCTCATTAGTTGAGCACTTATAACACCATTGACGGTTTCAGAAAAAAAACACTAATATATATATACATATATATATGTGTATATATGTGTGTGTGTGTGTGTGTGTATATATATATATAAAATCCAGTGAGTCAAGTAAATTCTTTATAAGACAGAGAAAGAGCGAGAGAGAGCGAGACAGAAAAAGAGAGAGAGAGAGTGAATGAGAGAGTGAGTGAGACAGTGAGTGAGGGAGCGAGACAGAAAGAGAGAGAGAGAGAGAGAGAGAGAGAGAGAGAGAGAGAGAGAGAGAGAGAGAGACAGCATGAGAGAGAGAGGGGGAGAACGAGAGAGAGACAAAGAGATCGAGAACACGAAAGGAAGCACTAGACAAATGAGAGAAATCGGCTGACAGTCCACCAGACAGGCGGACAGACGTTCAACAACAGGCCGTGTAGGTTCAGTTGTGTGTGTGTGTGTGTGTGTGTGTGTGGGGGGGGGGGGGTTAAGGGAGCTAGGTTAAGCCGGGCTACAGATGCAGCGGAGCAGACGGGCATCTGTACCATACATCTGTCACAGCGTCTACAGCAGAGTGGTCCACCACAGGGCCCCCTGTGAACACACACACACACACATGCACAAGCACACACACACACACACACACCCAGACAAGGCAGGGGCACACCATCCCTGACGTGCGTGCGCACACACACACACACACACACACACACACACACACACACACACACACACACACACACACACACACACACACACACACGTGAAGTGAAATAGCTCAATTAGGATGACCAGGCTGGAATTCGTTCACACGGCATCGTGTGTGTAATTTCCCCATTATGGGTAAATTACACACATCCAAGGCACTTCGTAAAGCTTGGTGAAGACAACAGACAGATGTCTGGCTGCTCAGCCACCCTTTCACTGCAGATCTGTAGGAGGGAGAGGTGTACACACAACTTACCAGTTGATATTTGAAATAAAAAAAATAAAATAAAAAAAAACGGTTTAGAAATGCAAGGCAAAACTACGTCATGTGTGTGACTGAAACTCTTCATCTATGATTCATCTCTGTCTGGCATCTTCAGTTTTCACATCGGTGAACTAAAGGGCAGTTTCTGCAGCGCTTCCCCTACTCGGGCTGTTTTCTGCAGAGCCATCCTTCCCTCTGTTGCAGGGTGCCGCCCCTGCAAGGGCTTATTCTCCTGAGCAACACACAAGGCAGCTTATCCAGCCCATGCATGTGTGTGTATGTGTGTGTGTGTGTGCGCGCGCACGCACGAATGTCCATGCACGTGTGCAAATATGTGTAAGTGTACAAGAACTTGCATGTGCCTGTGTATCTGCACACACCAGTGTGCATATCTGTGTGCATGCATTTGTGTGTTTCTGTGTGTGTGTTCTTTTGAGTGTGTGCGGGCGAGCATGCTCGCACACACGCACATGTGTGTCATGTATTGTATTTCCAGTCGAGTAGCCTTTCTGACAGGGTGGCCCTGCAGGACCCCGGAGTTTTAGCCGCCCTAAAACGCTCCCGCTGGACCTCGCGGCATTTTAGCTGCCTCTGCTGCCGCCAGAGTGAAAATCACAGGACCGGCGCTCAGAGGGGAACGGGACGAGAGAGGGCGAGCGAGCAGAAATGAACGCACCGAGGGAGAGCTATACAGACAAACAGGCAGAAAAAACACACTGGGACACACACACAGACACACACACACACGGACAAAAACACAGACAGAGCATCAGCAAACGAAAATTCGAACATTGCAGGGGCGCACACAGTGAAGTTGTTTTGCTCCCTGCCTTTTTGGCTGCTGGGTAAATAAAGTGTTGTGTGTCTGTCATATTTCTGGCCATCCAAACCATCAGACAAATGAAGGGGCCGGCACAAGCCAGCCGCTTGGCAGCACATTAATGAAGATGGGGAGACATCAAAAGGTGCTGGGGCCCTTTTTTTCCCCCAAAACCATGCTTGGCTGTTCCAGGCAATGTGCAACCCCTCATTTTCCCCACTGAGCGCCACGCGCAAAACAAAAAAAGAGCGACAAGCACATGCAAATATTCACCAAACACACACACACTTTGTGCGCTCGCGGTACACACGCAGAAATACACACATTGATGGGGAAATGAAGCAAGCGAAAGACTGAGTGCAGCCATGTGCACACGCGCGCGCGCGCGCACACACACACACAACTCCAGAGGTGAGCCACAAAACCCATCAGCATTGTGTTCACCAGAACTGCCGCTATAAATGACAAGGACCATCAATATGAAGAACAGAGAAGTAAGAAGAAATGCTATACTACAAGTAAAAACATACATCTCTGGATCGAGTCCCTTCCATTTCTTTGCACATGCAGTCTGTTCGCTTAACTCCGACGTTTCCATTAGCGATGAGCTCAAGGACACGGAACCAGTGTTCAGTTTCAAACGAAGTGGAGCGCTGTGTTAAAACCTCCTCTAGTTCTCATAAAAACATAAAATAAAACCCCGCTAAGGTGGCTCTTCTCTCTCCTGTGAAGAGGAGCATCCATGCTGCCCTGTCATTTCCTCCCCTACTTTTTACTCCTCATGATTTACAGTGCCGAGGATTGGCCCATTTAAAACCATTTCAAGTTCAGCATCAAATATCTCATCTGATACTGTTGTGGGCGGCATGGTGGCCCAGGGGTTGGCGCTGTCGCCTCACAGCAAGAAGGGCCTGGGTTCGAACCCCGGGGTTATCCAACCTTGGGGGTACATCCTAGGTCGTCCTTTCTGTGTGGAGTTTACATGTTCTCCCCGTGTCTGCGGTGGGTTTTCTCCGGGTGCTCCGGTTTCCCTCACCATCAAAAAGACACGCATGTTAGGGTTGATACTCCTGTCTGTGCCCCTGAGCAAGGCATGGCAAGACAAACTGGAGTTGGTTCCCCGGGGCGCTGCACAGCGGCTGGGTTAAATGCAGAGAGGAATTTCCCTGCGGGGATAAATAAAGTATATATCAAAATCAAAAACGTCCGGGTAGCGTAGCGGTCTATTCCATTGCCTACCAACATGGGGATCGCCGGTTCGAGTCCCCGTGTTACCTCTGGTTTGGTCGGGCGTCCCTACAGACACAATTGGCCGTGTCCACAGGTGGGGAGCCAGATGTGGGTATGTATCCTGGTCACTGCAGTAGCGCCTGGTTGGTCGGGGCGCCTGTTCGAGGAGGAGGGGGTACAGCGTGATCCTCCCACGCGCTACGTCCCCCTGGCGAAACTCCTCACTGTCAGGTGAAAAGAAGCGGCTGGCGACTCCACATGGTGGTAGTCTGCAGCCTTCCCCGGATTAGCAGAGGGGGTGGAGCAGCGCCCGGGACGGCTCGGAAGAGTGGGGTAATTGGTCAAGTACAATTGGTGAGAAAAAAAAGAAAAAAGGGGGGGTCCACCAATCAATCAATCAATCCAATCAATCAATTAATCAATAAAATCAATATTTAGTGAAACAAGTGATGCGTAGGTACAAGGTGAGAGTCTCACAGACCGTCTTCAACATCGTGGGGACAAGATGGCCTCATGGTTAGTGACGTTAATCCCTATCAAAGGGCCTTCAAACACCCCCAACCAGAGAGAGAGAGAGGAGAACTGCCCCTTTGGGTGACCAACAGGGTACATAACGAAGCGCCCTGGGTTACTGGGATGTGCTTGTCAATGAAGTGACACCTGTCACTCTCTGAAGATCTGATCAGCCGAACAACAAAAAGGAAACCTCAACGTATCTCCAGCCACGCTGTTCACAACGCCAGGCACGACGCCGTACAAATACGCAGTCAGCAGACATCACATCTTCCTCTATCAGACTGCCACGGCGTAAAGAAATGTACTGTTTTCTGTAAGACTGACCTGCTTCACAGTCAAGTGGGCCGTTGTGTTACAAAACGAAACTCGTTACTAGCAGCCAGAAAAAAAAGATGCTTGAGCTGTGTGTCTGTGTGTGTCTGTGTGTGCATGTGTGGTGTGTGTGTGTGTGTGCTCAAGCTTACTCACCTTGTTAGGCGCTGTGGTTGAGGGCGCTCCCCAAACTTCCTGCAAAGACAGAGTTAAGAAGGAAATATGAGCAGGCTGGTTATGACTTACACAAAGAGAGCAAACATTGCATGCATACGCATGCGTAACACACACACAGACAGACAGACAGACAGACACACACACACACACACACACACACACTCTCTCTTGTCACTGAGTCATTAGCAGAAAGTGGTGGCGGTTTGCTCAAACAGAAGCACTCTACGAGACCTGTTGTTATTTGTGTGTTTGGTGTTGTTGTGGCAGGCTGGTTGAAGTAGGTATGAAGTCATTAAACTTGAGTCCAACCTGCTTCGACTTTTCCCAGTTTAAAAAAAAAAAAATCCTGCCTCGACGGCACTGGTTTGATCTGGCGGCTCAAACCTGAGAGTTTCACTTTACAGGAAAGCGACAGTAGGATATACAAGTTTTTTTGGGGGGGGGATTTCCCCCTCCCTTTTTTTCTCTCCAGTTGTACTTGGCCAATTACCCCACTCTTTCGAGCAGTCCCGGTCGCTGCTCCACCCCCTCTGCCGATCCGGGGAGGGCTCCAGACTACCGCATGCCTCCTCCAATACACGTGGAGTTGCCAGCCGCTTCTTTTCACCTGACAGTGAGGAGTACTCACCAGGGGGACGTAGCGCATGGGAGGATCACACTTTTCCCCTCGAGTTCCCCCTCCCCTTCCCCCGAACAGGCGCCCCGACCGACCAGAGGAGGCGCTAATGCAGCGACCAGGACACATACCCACATCCGGCTTGCCACCCACAGACACAGCCAATTGTGTCTGTAGGGACGCCCGACCAAGCCGGAGGCAACACAGGGATTCGAACTGGTGATCCCCGGTGCTGTCTGTTGGTAGGCAACGGACAGCACCTTGACAATAGGCTGATCAGTCGTATATCCATGTTTATCCAGAATATTTTTTTCAAGCTATCTATACTGAGGGGTCCAATCAAATTTCATGAATTAGCACACAAGCAATTCTTAATTTTTCTATAAGTCAAGTTGTCCCCTGTGCGCCAACAAGCCCCATAAAACACAGCTGTGATAGTAAGTCCTCAGCCGGTCAGGGATTTTAGCAAATTTGATTTTTAAGTTTTGGCGGCCTGTCCAGGGTGTCTCCCCGCCTGCCGCCCGATGACTGCTGGGATAGGCTCCAGCATCCCCGGGACCCTGACAGCAGGATAAGCAGTTTGGATAATGGATGGATGGATGGATGGATGGAAATGTATAAGAAAAATCAATGCAGTGGATTCCTCCTACATCCAGGGGGCGCCGTTCTGTAGGTGCCAGCAGTATTCTCTGACCTTCTGTGGGGGACTTTGACTAGAAAGAGTTTTTTTTTCTACATCATGAGGTATCACATTAACTTGGTGATAAAGTGCATGGGGCTGCATCCTTAAACAGTCCACATCCAATAGTTGGTAGAGCTAGATGACCTCCCCTGGAACTAGGGCTGTCCTGAATACCGTTTTTTTTTCCGGGTGGGGTGGCTTCGAATATTCGGCAGCAAGTATTCGAAGGTATTCGAAGCTTCACTATCATGAGGTGGTTACTGTCTCCCAGAGAGAGAAAAAAATCGAGGGCGTTGGGTAGCATGGCGGTCTATTCCGTTGCCTACCAACACGGGTATCACCGGTTCAAATCCCCGTGTTTCCTTCGGGTTGGTCGGGCGTCCCTACAGACACAATTGGGTGTGTCTGCAGGTAGGAAGCCGAATGTGGGTATGTGCCCTGGTCGCCGAACTAACGCCTCCTCTGGTCGGTCGGGGCGTCTATTCGTGGGGGGGGGGACTGGGGGTAACAGCGTGCTCCTCCCACGTGCTACGTCCCCCTGGCGATATGCCTCAATGTCAGGTGAAAAAAAGCGGCTGGCGACTCCACATGTCACGGAGGAGGCATGTGGTAGTCTGCAGCCCTCCCCGGATCAGCAGAGGGGGTGGAGCAGCGACTGGGACAGCTCGGAAGAGTGGGGTAATTGGCTGGATACAATTGGGGAGAAAAACGGGGGGGGGGGGGGGGGTCAAATAAATAAATGGATACATAAAAATTCGAATACTGATTTTGCCGTCGATTACCATTGTCAAAGACCAAAGGTTTTGAAGCTTCAAAGCGTTCGAGTCAGTCCTACCTGGCAACAACTGATGATTTAATTTTCTTTTCCAATGAGAAAAGAACATTTTAAAAAAACAAGCGAGACTCATTTGTTAATTGCATGATAGCGGGTAATAAAATCAGTGAGCTCATATTCGTCTCTGCCAGACCATGAGAGATGAGAGTCAATCTTCACCTCTCGCACGTTTTACTTCTCGCTTACATGTGAGAGGCTTACGCGCCCGGCTGTTAAGAAAACCCGTCACATGCACTTCTGAAAACCGGTCTCCAGGCTATTCAAACAAACTCAAACACTTCGGAATTTAATTGTGCTCATATAAACTGCTTGAAAGACTCGTGTACACCACTGAACCGGTATTGAAATGCTATTCAAAAAAAACAAACCCTCAAATACACCAGTGAAGTGCTGTTACATGCAATACTGCCAACCTGTCATATACACAACTTTAGCATGACTATTGAAACACTCCCGTATACACTATGAAAGCGCAGCCGAGACGCTGTCATACGCCAGTGGAAAAACTGTTGCTCGGGTATCCCAGTTCACGTGTGAGCGGACTCATGCTTGCTTACTGAAGCCTTTAATTTTAATGTCTTTTGGAAAACTGAAATTGCTGAAGTTATTCTCAGCTGAGTCGATGACTCGGGTGCACACTACTCAGAACACTGCTGCCAGACCTCATGTAAGGGGGGGGGGGGGACTAAGAGGAGGATTTGAGGATGAAGATTTGTGCAAAAACTAAACATGAAATTAAAAATGCGCTACCATCCCTGGGTGTCAGGCAGTGGGTGAGCGGCCTGCCCCCCCTCCCCCCCCCCCCCCTCTCTCTGTGCCTGGTTGATCACGGTGCACGAGAAGTAATGCGGCCAGTTGAATAAACTGTGAATTAAGCTGCAGTTTCAGTGAGGCTTCAAATCCGATCCGCGACACTGCTGAAAACACTGCCTCCCCTCGTTTTTTGGGGTTGTTTTTTTTTGGCCCACAGATGGACGCTCTTTGGGATTAAGCCAATCGAATGTTCTGTTTTCACTAATGACTTCCATTTCTGGTGGACTTCCATTTCGGCGGAATAGTTTCCATTTCAGGTGCAAAGCTCTCGCACACAACACTGAAACGGTCTCAGTCACACACACACACACACACCGACAAATAGCTGGCACGCTCTCGGGCTCGAGCTGCAGTTTCTTAGAGGCGCATCTCAGCCGCGTGTCAACACCGAATGGCTGCAAGAAGTTTTCCATATTGTTTGTGAGGTGATTTCATAACGTATGATGGCGTAGTAAGCTGCGATTATACCTCTCAAATCGCAGGCCAATAGGTCGGAGTTAAAAATGTGTTTGCATGTGAGAGAGATGATTGAATTACATCCCACATGGCACCTCATAATTCCACTGTTGATAGAACGAAGCCAGAGTTTAGAAACTGGTTCCGCTTTAAGAAATATTACCTAACAAACTTCAGTATTCCTTTTAGTTTTCCCTCCAAAACACATATACCCCTCTGTATTTTACATTTCTGACATCTGGCTGGCTCGCTGACACTCCATTCAGAATGAGTTACAGTCAGGGATCGGATAGGAGCTCACCATTTCGGTCAAGGACATGTCAAAAAGGGAAACATGGCTGCCGGGGAAAACGGCGGTGACCCGGCTAAGCGTTTGGTTACAGGAAGTTCTCCTGCCGCAGCGCACTATCTATAACACTTTGGTCTGGGGGTACACGGGGCCATTTGTGGGTGTTTTCCCCGCTCTTTGTCCATTTTTTTCCACCCTTTTTCTCCCCAGCTGTACCCGGCCAATTACCCCATTCTTCCGAGCTGTCCTGATCGCTGCTCCACCTCCTCTGCCGAGCCGGGGAGGGCTGCAGACTACCACACGCCTCCTCCGACACATGTGGAGTCGCCAGCCGCTTCTTTTCACCTGACAGTGAGGAGTTTCGCCAGGGGGACGTAGCGTGTGGGAGGATCACGCTTATTCCGCCCAGCCCCCCTCACCCGGACAGGCGCCCCGACCGACCAGAGGAGGCGCTAGTGCAAAATACATACCCGCATCCGGCCTCCCATTCGCAGACATGGCCAATTGTGTCTGTGGGGACGCCCGACCAAGCCGGAGGTAACACGGGGATTCAAACAGGCGATCCCCGTGTTGGTAGGCAACGGAATAGACCGCCATGCCACCCGGACGCCCGCTCTTCGTTCATGTTAATGTGAAATTGTTAGAATAGGTCGAAGGACTTCAATCATACCTAAAGGAAATGTGAAGCAGAGATCTTTTTTCTTTTTTTAACTCTGGTCTGGGTTTTTTTTTTTTTTTTTTTTACGATGTGTTTTGCCTTTCTGATGAATGCAGAAAAACAAACAAGGGGTGGACTTGCCTTAATCTGCAGTCCATCAACACCCACTGCTGTGTTGGATTTTTACTTTGTCACCAGAAAAAAACGGGAAGAAAATCAGGACGAAACTAAACTGCTATCAGATGTCAGCCGAGCCTGAAGTGGGCTGATGGATTGCTATGCTCATTTTGGGGGTAGAAAGTATCATTTAATCATCTTTTATAGTATCTAGTAATTGCCTATTGTCACCCGTTATATGTTTTGTTCAAATTTGCTTTCCAAATCCACTTATCTGCCTCATTTTTTCCATCCCATCATTTTCCATCCCATCATGTCTCTTTCCCAATCTACAGTAACTCATACAAAAACAAAATTAACACTTATGACGGCATTACAAGGTCTGCCCCAAAACTGAACAGCCAGTTTATCAGAAAACATAGCGACTCAACAACAGATCACCAACCCATCGTTGAGTAATATCGGTATAAGTCGTATAGTCATAACGTACCAAGCTTTCACCACAGAAGCCAGTCATTACGCAACATGAATAAAACTGAAACAAACAAACAAACAACATGTCATGGTAGCACAGGAAGGACTCTTTTTTTTCTGGTCATATCGTTTACTCTTCACGGCATGAACACCACACCGCAAAAGGGCTGCCAATTCAGGCTCGTCACCTCAGTCCTCTGCCCCAACACAAGGGTCAAAAATGATTGAGAAATCTACAAAATCATAACTAACTGACACACTTCCACTAAGGGGAAGTAAAGATCCTAATATTACCAGAACTGAATCCTGACTTTTAAAACCTTTACACTTTTACTATGAATGCTCACGCAGCTCTCCTTGTATTCCATGACCATGACTCTGTCAGCTCCATCTTTGACCACGTGTGTCTATGTATGCAGACGACTCACCTCCGTTCTGTGGATGTATACTATTAGATCGATACACCGATATCACTTTTCCACTGCTGATACGATTATGAATACAAATCTTTAAATATTGCTCGATACCAAATATCGACCCAGGGCATTGCTTCTGGTGAACAGTGTAGATTTAGACCATCAGTTTGGCAGCAATAATTAGCGATACAATCACTTTTTTCCCCACAATTGAAGAAATACAGGTTTTTTTATGTGCCAAAAAATGCAGTAAATCAAGCAATTTCGCTTTTATTTATGACACTCATGGTACTGGATTTTAGTTTTAGGTAAAATCTGCAACACAGAACTTCACTTTAGCCTGGTATCAGCCCAATATCTAATACCAGTACTGCCGTTAGAATTATTCGTTCATTCATTCATCATCAGCTGCTTCTCTGGGGTCGGGTCGCGGTGGCAGCAAGCTAAGTAGGGCACTCGAGATGTCCCTCTCCCCAGCAACGCCCTCCAGCTCCTCCTGGGAGATCCCAAGGCATTCCCAGGCCAGACTGGACATGTAGTCCCTCCAGCGAGTTCTGGGTCTACCCCGGGGTCTCCTCCCAGTTGGCTGTGCCCGGTAAACTTCCAAAAAAAGGCACCCAGGAGGCATCCTAATCAGATGCCCAAACCTCCTCAACTGGCTCCTTTCGACCCGAAAGAGCAGCAGCTCTACTCCGAGCTCCCTCCAAATGTCCGAGCTCTTCACCCTATCTCTAAGGCAGAGGCCAGACACCCTACAGAGGAAACTCATTTCAGCCACTTGCATCTGCGATCTCATCCTTTCGGTCAATACCCAAAGCTCAAGACCATAGGTGAGGATTGGAACAAAGATTGACTGGGGAAATTGAGAGCTTTGCCTTCTGGCTCAGCTCCCTCTCACCACAATGATCTGGTACAATGTCCGCATTCCTGCTTATGCTGCACCAATCCGCCTGTCAATGTCCTGCTCCATCCTACCCTCACTTGTGAACAAGACCCTGAGATACTTGAACTCCTTCACTTGAGGCAACAACTCATCCCCAACCCGGAGGGAGCAATCCATCATTTTCTGGTAGAGAAATGATGGATTGCTGTTGGAATTAGGATGTGTAATATTTGAGATTTTCTAAATTGTAGTATTTTTGAGCCACAATTCAGAACCAAGGCTGACACAGGTTATGGCTAATATTTGTGCTTTTAAACCTTATTTTGGATTTATTTTTAGCAGGCTATAGCTTTGCAAATCCCCATATGAGCTACAAGACCATAGAGACCGAGTACTCGCTCTAACAAGGTGTCAAAAGCAGTGTGTTATGGCCTGTATTCTGTCAGCAACCTCCTCAGGGTTTTACAGAGACAAATGTTAATACCATGCACACACCAAGGTCGGAAATTGGAAAAGGCCTGAAGCAAAATACGCCCCCAAGAACAGGATCACAGGTGTTAAGAAAAACACCGCTGAACAAAAGGATAGAAAAATACAAGGAGACAGAATCGATACTCGTCCTCTTTCAAATAACTATTTATATGAAACGCCCAATCGATTTACATTCTGTTATCTGCATGGTTTGTGTCTTCACTTGGAATCCTACATTTTTTTTGGGGGGGTGAGCTACTTTTCTTTTTCGAAGCGAGATGTTTTCACGACTTTTTACTTCACTTGAGCAAATTTGTCCTTTTTCTCTCTTTTCTGTTTCTGCACCTCATCACTGTGTTTCCACCACACAGATCATGTTTTACCCCCAATGTTATTATCTGAAAAAACAAACAAACCAAGAGCTGTGAAATGTCCCAAAAATCTCTTTAAATACACCCCCCCCTTCCCTTCAAGAGATCACCTCCCTACCTCTTTGCTGAGAGAACACAGGAAGAAACAAACCCAGTGGAAACACAGAGCAAAAAGAAGAGGGGGGGGTTAAGGAGAAGAAAGGGAGGGGAGGGTTAGAATAGAAAAATCAATGCCCCGCGAGCTGCCTTTTCCCTCCTCTTCCCCACAGGTCCTCTTTCATCACATCCATCTATCGGAGAGCTTCTCTAACACCCGGCTTACGGACCACGCCTGGCACGAGGCCCTGTTGGAGGTACAACAACGTGGCACGTGGAGGTGGCTGCACAAGTGTGTGTGTGTGTGTGGGGGGGGGGGGGTTGCATGCAGGCATTTGTGTAGGAACCGCATGGAATGGATGAATATGTGCAACTGTCAAGTTACTTTCATGTTGCGTAGGATGCGGTGATTATGTGTGCCACCGGTGACGAATGATGGCACCGCAACTGGTTTGGGCATTGAATAAACCCACACACACACAAGCACACACATACACACACGGTGTTGTGCGGGGGGAGGGAAAAAAAAGACAAAAAGGTGAGGATGGTATCTGTAGCAGAAGAGAAAGGAGAGGGAGACAGAGAGAGAAAGTGCAAGTGAGTGAGAGTGAGTATACGTAAGATAGGTAAGAGAAAGCCAGAGAGATAGAGAGAGAGAGGGACGGAGAAGGAAAGAGAGGGAGAAAGAGAGAGAGAGAGGGACGGAGATAGGAGCCAGAGGAGGAGGAGAAGAGGTGGAATAATTATAGAGGAGGGCGATCAATAAGGTTCCCACAGTGAAATGCTGATGCCTCTACTGGGTAATGGATTCCAGAAGGCTCTCTCCTCCTCCTCCTAAACCTCTGCCTCTTTACACTGCAGACAAGAAGGAATGGATGCATGGAGGAGGTGGGGAGGGGGTTACAGTAGGGATACTGTCTAACCACTGAAGATGAAAGACAAGGAGAAAAGAGGGCAATGAAGATCTTCTCGGCGAGGAAGGAAGGGAGGACTGCTGGGGAGGGAGGATGAGGAAGGATGGAGAGGTGGAGACAGACGCAAGAGGGCGAGAGAGAAAGAACGGGAGAGGGAGATGATAGATAAGGAGTCATGTCTGCACACCAGCCGTGTCAAGAAAGTCACGTCATCTGTACTTCCAGCCGTGGTCTGTATTTTTCATCGTGAGTGAGATGAATGGTTTAATTTGCTCAGGCAAACACAGGTAACCAACAGAAAATAAACTAAAAATTCAGTGTTGACAGGCCGGAGAAAAATGAACTGCAAAAAAATAAATCCCTTACATTTTACGAATGGGGTCAGTTATAAAAGCGACAACATTTTGCAGCCATTACTATGTAAGTACTATATATATATATATATACACACACACACACACACACACACACATATATATATATATATATACACAGACACATATATATATATACACACAGACACACACACACACACACACACATATATATATATATATATATACACACACACACACACACACACATATATTAGTTGAGCACTTATAACACAATTGATGGTTTCGGAAAAAACGCTATATAGATAGATGGATAGAGATATATATAGATATAGATGTAGGAAAAAACTTTTAATACATAGCAGTACAAGCTTGTTTTGTGCGTCATGCACTCATCAGCTGCTAATATATCTATATATATAGATATATATAGATATCTAGATATATAAAATCCAGTGACTCAAGTAAATTCTTTATGAGACAGTACAAGCCTGTTTCATGCCATAAGCAATTATTTTGTTCCCTATTTGTTGAGCAATTTTCCTGTCATTGAATATTTCTTTTAACAGTTTTATATATATGTATATATACACACACACACACACACACATATACACATACACACATACATATATACACACATGTATGTATGTGTGTGTGTGTGTGTGTGTGTGTGTGTATATATACACACACACACACACATACACACATACATACATACATACATACATATATATATATATATATATATATATATATATATATATATAAAAAAATCCCCAAGCGATGCTGTAACTTCACAGGGTGCAATGGAAGGATAGAAAAAGAAAATAAATCCAAGTCATGAGGACTGAGATGGGATTTATCTTTGTTTTTATTTCCTCGAGGGCAAAGCTGATGTTAGAGAAGCAGAAATAGAGAGCGAGGAAGGGAATGAGAGACAAAGCCACAAAGACAGAGAGAGAGGAAGAGAGAGAGAGAGAGCGAGCGAGAGATGGCGAAAGACACGAGGTGTTAGAAATGGCTTTGCAAGTTCTCTGGAAGATGAAAACATGGGCTGTTTCCTCTCACCTCAGCCCCTGTGCCTTCACATAGCTGACACACATTCCAAGCCACACAAACAAAAGCACAACAAACACAGGAAACCACATCAGCATACAGGTGTAAACAACTAGAAGGCATGGTAACTGCTGTGTCTGCAGCTTTCCCACATGGGGCTAGTAAGTGGCCTAGCATGTGCGACTGCTAAGTATCTGGTCCGAGTCTCATCACCCTGTCAGAGGACTGCATGCAGCGCTGATGGAAGATATCAGTTTTAATTATCAGTTTTAATTCCAGTAGAATAGTTTCTCTCCTGCTGCTAAAGTACAACACACCAATCAATAAAACTCAAACCCTGGAGAAACACAAACACGATGTGGCTCTGATCTCAAGTTTGACCCCCTGTTGGACCCCCCCACCCCCAAACAGGTGCCCCGGCAGATGTGCCGTCCCCCTCCCCCCTTGATAAATGTGACTCAATAAGAGGCCCTTGGGTTTTAAAATAAGTGCCGGCTAATAAGGAAGAGGTCCAGAACAACAAGACTCAAACCCTCTCAATGAAATGTCCCCACTGTCACGTCTGGCTTGTAACTGTATTCTGTGCTTTCTGTGTCACTGCGCTGTACAAAAGACATATCCGGCAGTACTAAAGACATATACTGAAGACATATTCAGCTGTACTGAAGACATATTTGGCTGTACTAAAGACATAGTCGCTATACTGAAGACATATTCGGCTATACTGAAGACGTATTCGGCTATACTGAAGACGTATTCGGCTGTACTGAAGACATATTCGGCAATGCTGAAGACATATTCGGCTGTACTGAAGACATATTCGCTATACTGAAGACATATTCAGCTGTACTGAAGACATATTCAGCTGTACTGAAGACATATTGGGTGGCACTAAAAACATGTTGGCTGTACTGAAGACATATTTGGCTGTACTGGAGACATATTTGGCTGTACTGGAGACATATTTGGCTGTACTTAAGAAATATTTGGCGGCATTAAAGACATATTTGGCTGTACTGAAGACATTTGGCTGTACTGAAGACGTTTGGCTGTACTGAAGACATAGTCGCTATACTAAAGACATATTCGGCTGTACTAAAGACATACTTGGCTGTACTGAAGACGTATTTGGCTGTACTGAAGATATATTCACTATACTAAAGACATACTTGGCTGTAGCAGACATGTTTGGCTGTACAAGGACATATCTGGCAATACAAACACATATTCTGGTGTACCGAAGACATATTTGGCTGCACCACAGACATGTTGGGCTGCACCAAAGAAATATTTGACCGTTTAGTGGACATCTTGGTTTTTAATTTAGACTTTCAGCCGACGAGTTGTCTTTTGTCTGACTTTATCAAGATGGCTGGTCAGAGCAGACGGTTTATACCATCAACCACACACACACACACACACATGCCAGAAGAGGAAAGGGAAGCTCTGTAAGAACAGAAGTTTCATCTGCTCTGCTCTCCATCCATTATCCCAATTCTCTATTCCCTCCTTCCTTCCTTCCTCCTCCTCCTCCTCTTTGCGTTCTGCACACTATCACTAATTCCACTAGTTACGTTAGGGACGAGGGACGGCGTGCGCCGACAGACACAGCAGGTGAGCAAATGTGCCAGGGTTCACGGTGCTTCTGTCTGCCGGACAACAGCGGGGTCCTCCAGAGGGACTTTGGGACACAGACGCGTGTAAACGGAAGCACAGAACGGTTTCGTTTATCAATACCGGCTTGTGTAAAACATTCAGTGACGAGGCTTGGAAAGAGGCAAATGTCCCAGAGGGAACACACGTCACAATGTCACTGTTTCGATCCCCGTGACAGATAGTGGCTCCAACGGCAACGAGCGCAACGGCGTGGGGTCCTCAGCCGCTGAAGCCCTCACCCGTTTGCTCAAGATTTGGCAGAACAAGAGAGGATATCCACGCTCTGTAAAACCAAGCTCCCAAATAAAGCATGCAAATACTTATTTAATGCAACGTTTCACTCACACAGACCTTCGACACACCTGTCGAAGACACACGTCCCGTCAAAGATGCGTCCTGTCAGACCACCAAGGGCGGTCTGACAGGACGCGGAGGCGGGGCAAGCTAAGCTAACTGCCAGCATGTAGACCGGCAGTTAGCTTAGCCTGCCCCGCCTCTGCGTCCTGTCAAGACTGCCCTCGGCATTTCCTCTTCGGGCGCAGCTCCTGCCAGGGCCCAGCTCCTGCCAGGGCCCTGGTCCTTGGGCCCACAGGACGCGGCAGACCAGGCTCCCTCAGCAGATCCAATGCCAGCTCTCCCAGCCAGACACCCTCGACACACCTCCCCGCACTCCACATGACGACACTAAAAACACAGTCAAGGCTAGGCGAGGCCGCTGCCAGACCGCTCACGGTGTTATCGGAACTGCCGGTCTGCATGGGCTAGCAGTTAGCTTAGCCTGCCCCGCCTCCTGTCAGACCGCCCTTGAGACATGTATCAAGACATATATGGTGAAATATATCTTACGCACATTCTCACAAACCACATTAACCAATCACCACCACTTGTCAGGTGAGCAGAAAACACATCTACCCCTCATAACACGATGGAAGTGTATGACAAAGTACTAAAGGCAGGCCATCACTGAATAATGTTATATCGACACATTAATCATAGATCCAATTATTCAGTTTTGATTTTTTTTAACACACACCTGAGTCCACATTGTGCTGCATGACCACACCGACACTTTTTTTTTTGCCAATTCCAACAGAAAATCTGAAGTGGCAGGACGCTGCTGCCGTTTCAATCTACCAGGTGGCACAAATACAGTTTTATGAGCGGGACGACTCATCAGATTGCACCGATGAACCCTGACAAAGGCAAAATAAAAACAAGTAGACGAATTAAGAAACAAATAGCAAGGACATACTTGCATAACGGAGGTGAAAGAGACGGTTTCTGGTAGAAGAAAAAAAGCTCTCTGTCCGGGAACATGGTGTGTTGAATTCATGTGCGGCCCAAGTCACGGCTCTGAATCCATTTCACAACTACTCATATGTCAGACCCACTCGGCTCCACCTTTCCATTCACTCTTTATTCCGCAGCACAATTCGGCGAGCAAATTGCCTTAAAAAGGTACTTTCAAAGAAGAAGAAAAAGTGCACTTTTTATTTGCTTGTTCGGCGCTTAAAAAAAGAAAAAGAAAAAAGAAAAAGGCAAAGAACTGCCACGGAGCAAAGAAATGAATTTCAGGTCCAAGTTCAAGAACGTGTTTTTGTGACTGGATTTTCTACCGCAAAAAAAAAAAAAAACAACAAAAAAAAACGATCAAGTCCGTGCAACAGGACGGTCAGCTACACCATATCCGTGCACAGCTGGAGATTATTCTACATCACAAGCTCGCGACTACACCGGCCGAGCTGACTGGGAGCTTACCTTGGCATGGCCGCCATGTACCACGTGCACCAAGGTCAGTGAACTGGTGCGAGACTGGCACAGGCTTCTGCTGCCTTTAAACCAGGATCAACAAGAGGATGTCCTGATTCTGTAATTTCCAGCTGGAAACGAGGGTGAAGTCACTGTTTGCTCCTGGCCTGAAATCGTGTTTTCTTTGTCATAAATCCAACCGAGTTTGGTTGCCTCACAAACAGCTTTCTACACCTGGAGTTAAAGAGTTATAACGGAGGAAATGGCACGAGAAGGTGCCACTTGCCAGATCCTACCTTAATTGCCGAGCCAAAAGGAACATACAACACGAGATGTAAAAAGGTCACTACCCGATTCATGTAATTCCTTCCCACTTGTGCCCTCTCTCTCTCTCCAAACAAGTCTGACAACACAAACAGTTTAATGTCATCATATACACTCAGCGAATGCTGGTAAAAACCAGAAACCCCACAAAACACACACACACACACGCACAAAGGACCGAGATTTCGATTAAGTTACGCAACAGTATCAGCATGATGAACTTCCCTAATTCTACTGATTAACAAGAATATGATTCACTTTCCTACACGACCCTGACTATGACCCGGCTCGGACCGACTTAATGTTTGCAGCCAGCTGGATTTCACCTGCCTGGGTCTTTTCCGAATCCACAGCAACACGCATTAAGGACACGCAAAAACCCCGCAAAAGCCACACAAAAACACACGGCGTGTGTGCAGAATAGCCGCCAAAACAATAATCCTGAATATTTTACAACACTGTCGTTAATGGGGGGGGGGGGGCTGCACCCTGTCGGATCATCTATCATCATTTTCAACCGTAGCAGACATCCTCAACAAAATGTCTCAATAAGGCCAACACGCAAATATTAAAGCAATTAATTCTGGAGCCTGGAACGACAATACGATCAGTTTTATTGCAGTCTGCACGAAAATACACGTGAAATATGCGTGCTCACATAATTACACACACATAATTACACACGCGTAATTACACACGCATACACTACCGTGAGGTTTAGTCAGACCGCCACTTTCATTTCTGCGAGGCTGAACAGACAAACAGCCGGAGGTCGACAGGACATATTTTGGGCACAGCTCATTAAAAACCAACACCTCCGCTAAACAGCAGATACCGCTCACAGACCTCCAGAGACTCCACACGAAGCCGGCCCTCCAGGCCCGCGAACCCGCGAGTGTGTGTCAGACCCGAGCCGGACACGTCACCGGACAGCCAGATGCAGACGCCGGGCTGCAGAGAACGTGGACGGGCGGTTATACGGCGAGACGTGTGTGTGTGTGTGTGTGTGTGTGTGTGCCAGCTTGGTGCACAGACGGGCTTCTTCACGTTTCTCGATTCAAACTCCTTAACTGAGCCTTAAAGGCCCGGTCCGTGATTTATTTGACCGGCTCAAACCGGGGTGCATATTTCCTTGCATCATCGAAGAGAGTGAGTTGTGCGTTGAAAATAAATATGTTTTGCATGTCGGCCTCAACCGAGCGTAACTGAAAACGACCGGTTATACGCCACCCTTTTAAAAGCCCAGGCAAACAAACCTTTTTACAGCAGCAGAAAACACTAGAAACTCAGATTCAGTTGCTGTTCAGTGTTAGTGCTTGTATCAAGACTCCTGTCAATCAACCTGGGAGTGACAGCAGCTCCCAAGCCTGCATTGTGTTTTGGTAGCAGGGCGACTCGTTTGTTTGCATTTGAATTAAGGATCGCACCTTTACCGTCCAGTTAAAGGTGCAATCCAGCGCAAAATACCCATGAGGATGAATACGAAGACCAGATTACAACGTAGATTCAAGCACGTGTGGATACAGAAGTCGAGCCACCGACAACGCAACACGAACGAAGGCTCAATTAAGGTGGGGTTTGAAAACATCCATCCACCCATTATCCAAGCTGCTTATCCCAATCGGGGTCGCGTGGATGCTGGAGCCTACCCCAGCAGTCATTGGGCGGCAGGCGGGGAGACACCCTGGACAGGTCGCCAGTCCATCACAGGGCCGACACACACACACACAGAAACACACGCACACATTCACACCTAGGGACAATTCAGTACGGCCGATTCACCTGACCTACATGTCTTTGGACTGTGGGAGGAAACCGGAGCCCCCGGAGGAAACCCACGCAGACACAGGGAGAACACACAAGCTCCACACAGAGGACGACCCGGGATGACCCCCCAAGGTTGGACTACCGCGAGGTTCGAACCCAGGACCTCCTTGCTGCGAGGCGACCGCGCTAACCACTGCACCACCGTGTTTGACAACTGGTACACGAATCACATCTACATTTGACATACGGCGGCCTCGCCCACAAAAACTGTCTTATCTTTTCAAATTTGGGCCTGAAACCTGTCATCTCACATGCCACGAGTGCAACAAGGTCAAGACAACCCAGTGTCCACAGCATTCACCCTGCCCCCCACCCCCGTCACCCCCTCCATATTCAGCTTCTATCCATCAGTGCGGTGCAGTCACATCACAATAACGCACCGCTAATGGACTTTCTCGTTTAAAAATAAATGAACGAGCGTGTGCAACAGTGTCTGTGGCGTGAGGAGTCAAGGCACGCTGAAGAGGAATTGTGGGGGGGGGGGGGAGGAGGAGTAGGGCATCGTTCTCTGACAGGTCCCGTGACGTACGAGGTATTGGTGACGGGGTGTCAGTCGCTATGAATAGAGCGCCGACCACCCACCGACACACATGTTGACACACAAACAGGTATAAACACATATGATGGGTGACTGCAGAAAAAAAAACTTGACATGTGAAAGCACACACACACATGCACACCCACCCACACACACACCCACACACGCAACGGGGAGCTGATTGAGCGAGTGTGAACCCAGACTGCCGTTCATGCCAGGATGTGTTTGACAGCTGTGACTGACAGTCCAACTAGTGTTAAAAGGGGGGGGGGGGAAGACACGTCAACAGCTCGGGGTTCAGCGAAGACCAAAATATACACTCTGACATGTCCACACACACACACCCCAGAGCGACAGCAAAAACAGGATCTGATCCCTGACTATTAACAGGGTACAATCCTGACTTTCCCAAGTCCAACTTAACAACTTTTCCATGTCACGGTGCCGAAACGTGCAGCCCCCGGGGGGGGGGGGGGGGGGGGGGCACGTAAGAGACCGGCTGATCCTCATTCAGGACTGGATTAAGTACAGCGCAGCCTCACCAGCTATGACCACGCACTACATTTCAACCCAAGTTTTACAGCCAGACGGTACAGCAGCCGCTGCAGGGATTGTCTGGGACTTGCGGGTTAATGGCGGGTTTTTCTACCCATAAGGCCACCCTGTCAACAGAACACGCAAGGCTGATCAAGACTGGCAGCTTTACGACGGCGTCTTATGGGACAAGTGCACACTAGTCTTAAACCTGTGCTTCAACAACAACGAGCTTAGCGCCTTTGTTTGACTGTGTTAGACTGCAGACTAACTACTGGTCTACAGTGGGTGTACTGGCGAGTCACTCCTGCACCTGCACCTGAACCAGGAAGTAGTTCAGCAACGTGACTGACCATTGTTGATAATATTGGACATTTCACGTAATGACTTTTAACTTGCGCCTTTATTTTCACCTCCAGATATCTGGTTTATTATCTATTTATTTATTTTGATTTCCCCTCCTTTTTCCTCCCTAACTGGTTCCGGCCAATTACCCCACTCTTCCGAGCCGTCCCGGTTGCTGCTCCACCCCCTCTGCCGATCCGGGGAGGGCTGCAGACTACCACATGCCTCCTCCGATACATGTGGAGTCACCAGCTGCTTCTTTTCACCTGACAGTGACCAGTTTCGCCGGGGGGGGGGGCATAGCACGTGGGAGGATCACACTATTCCCCCCAGTTCCCCCTCTCCGAATAGGCACCCCGACCGACCAGAGGAGACGCTAGTGCAGGAACCAGAACACATCCAGCTTCCCACCCGCAGACACGGCCAATTGTGTCAATTGCGTCCAAGCCGGAGGTAACGTGGGGATTCGAACCAGCAATCCTCATGTTGGTAGGCAACAGAATAGACCGCTACGCTACCCGGACCCCCCCCTCAGGTAATGACTTCTAACTTGCGCTTTTATTTTCACCTCCAGGTATCTGGTTCAGATAACCGGACTGACTCTATGACTCGTGCCAACATGTCTGACTCGTGTTCACTTGTCTCTTAAGATCAGATCCCGCGGCTGAAACCTCCAAGATGACGTCAGCCAGCAAAACGATATCACCACCGATACGAACGATGACAAAAACTATGAAAATAAAACCCAGGCTGCATAAAAAAAATAAAATAAAACCCCGGATGGAGTACACGGCAGAAAAGAGGTCGACTGAATAACGCTTCTGGAGCTCCTTCATGTAAAAATGGAGTCAAAACCTTTATCACAACTGCAAGTTAGACGTATGACAAGTGTGTGTTGTGATGTATATGAGGATGTGTGGTGTTTTTAAACAGGTTACAGTACACTGAAGTAGTTCATGAAATGCAAAAGCATGGCTTGCTCGGCCCCTTTGTTGTCAAGTACATTACTTGCAAATGCCTTGCCAGATTTGATAAAGAAACCACAAAAATAAAAAGAAAAACAAACAAAAATGCTGCCCATAAGTGGTCCGGCGGGCAAATGGTGTGCGCGTGACGCTCAGCTGAACAAAATCAATTGTGTTTCTTTGAAGCCGAATGAGTTGCAAAGTGAACAAGTTGACTGAAAGAAATCATTAAGACATAAGGTCAGACAGATCTCCAGGTCAGGGTTATAGATGCTGAGTAATGAACACCGGGACATGGTTTTGTTTCCTCCGAGGTGGACTGGCCAGCATTCTGCAAATGAACTTCACCGTTGTGCAGGATCAGTGAACCCAAATTGGCAATGCAACTTAAAATGAGCTTCAGACAGGCAGGCAGGCAGACAGGCAGGCAGGCAGGCAGGCAGACAGGCAGGCAGGCAGGCAGGCAGGCAGTCTCTTCTCTGTGAGATAGGGTGGCATGGCTCAGGAGGTAGAGCAGGTCGTCTGGTAACCAGAAGGTCGCTGGTTCGATCCCCGGCTCCTCCTGAGAGCGTGTCCAAGTGTCCTTGAGCAAGGCACTGAATCCCTAACTGCTCCGGGTGAGCAGGGTGGTGCCTTGCATGGCAGCCTCCACCATCGGTGTGTGAATGGGTGCATGTGAAGCGTACACTGTAAACCGCTTTGAGTGGTCGGCGGACTAGAAAAGCGCTGTATAAATGCAGTCCATTTACGGGGTCCAGACAATCCTGTCATCAAGAAACGCGAACTTCGTTGCCTACCAACATGGGGCTCGCCGGTTCGAATCCCCGTGTTACCTCCGGCTTGGTCGGGCGTCCCTACAGACACAATGGGAGGAGGCATGTGGTAGTCTGCAGCCCTCCCCGGATCGGCAGAAGGGGGTGGAGCTGCGACCGGGACGGCTCGGAAGAGTGGGGGGATTGGTCAAGTACGATTGGGGAGGAAAAAGGGAGAAAAAAAAAGAATTGCACACTTTTTGTCTCTAAAAACAAGTCAGTAAGTTCATCCCAGAGCCTTAAATCAACATGAGTCACTACTGACAAGCTGCTCTTGCTCCACAAAAATCACATGTGCAACACAACCAGGCAGCTAACACACACACACGCACGCACACACGCACACACACACTCCTGCCCTGACCATCTATGCCCTGTAGACTGAGCCCTCAGCCAGGGGAACAATGTAAAAACCACAAAGGAGTTCAGACACCATCATTCATATGAGAGAGGTCACGGGTTAGGCTACGACCTCCAGGGTCAGCCGGCGTATGTTGTGTTTGTGTGTGTGTGTGTGTGTGTGTGTGTGCGTGTGTGTGTCCAAATCGGATTATATCACCGCACAACGACGATATGACTTGAACAAAGCCGAGTGCTTCAGCTTGCCCTTTTGCACTCTTCCTTTTCCTCATTTTTGCTCTGAAGACGCAGAGTCAAGTCCCCGCCTGCGTCCAGCTCACTTGGGTTTCGAGAACACTTCAGCTGCGTGTCTGCACAACACTGCACAGCGCACAGAACACAACAACAACCCCACAAAAAAAAAACGCCTCTTCGTAAGGTTTTGCGGCAGCGGCGCAGTCGGTGAAGAGTGAACAGTAATGTAATCAGTGTGAAGGTGCTCGAACGCCGGCCCGCACTACAAAGCCCACGCCGCGGTACGAACAGCATGACAGATCTGCACGGCCCGGGCCTCAGTCTACGCCTGATTAAATCCTGCTTTCTGCAGAACCTCCACGGTTACACAACAGAGGCGGGTCAGCTAGAGTCCTATGGGGGCCCCCTGTTTGCATGTGTGTGTGTGTGTGTGTCCTGTTTGATGCCTTACTGTATCTGTGCACACAAGAGGCCCCAGGGACATTGCACGGAAACACAACTGCAAGGAGTGACAGAGTGTGTGTGTGTGTGTGTGGAGGGCGGTTTTAGGGGTGGGTGGCTGGTAGGGCGGGTAAGAGATTAGGCCTATAAAAGGTGTCTGGTTCCCCTGCCTGAGGGCTGATAGTAGATATCACAGCTCCTCTCGGGGACCGCTCACCTCATTACCGACACGGCGTAGCCTCGGCGCTCCCAGTGGCCTCCGCCAGCCAGGGGCCTCCTCAACGACGCCGCGCTCACAACGGCGGCTCTGATCCACAGCCAAGAGCAGGGAAGATAAAACTGCCTCTGTATTCCTTCGGTGTGCCTTCATCTCCCGAAGAAAACCTTCAAAACCTGGTGTTTCTGGCTGATGTAGGTTTTTTTTTTTGTTTTTTTTTTTGTTTAGGAACGCAGAGTCAACGCCGTCGGCTGCCGCAGGCGCCTGTTTACTCGAGATCCGAACTTTGAGTTGTGTTGGCACCACAGAGGGTTTTGACTCGAGCAGCTTATCCCGGCTGTTATTTGGTCGTATATTTCAGAAGACCTGCAACAACGAGACGTGAGTAGGGCGTCCGGGTGGCGTGGCGGTCTATTACGTTGCCGACTAACACGGGGGATCGCCGGTTCGAATCCCCGTGTTACCTCCGGCTAGGTCAAACATCCCTACAGACACAATTTTTTTTTTATTTTGGGAATTTTCCCCATTTTTCCCCTCAATTGTATCCGGCCGATCACCCCACTCTTCCGAGCCGTCCCGGTCGCTGTTCCACCCGCTCTGCCGATCCGGGGAGGGCTGCAGACTACCACACGCCTCCTCCCATACATGCGGAGTCGGCTGCTGCTTCTTTTCACCTGACTGTGAGGAGTTTCACCAGAGGTAAGTAGCACGTGGGAGGATCATGCTATTCCCCCCAGTCCCCCCCCCCCAAACAAGCGCCCCAATCGACCAGAGGAGGCGCTAGTGCAGCGATCAGGACACATACCCACATCCAGCTTCCCAACCGCAGACAGGGCCAATTGTGTCTGCAGGGACACCTGACCAAGCCTGAGGTAACACGGGGATTCGAACCGGTGTTTCCCGTATTGGTAGGCGACGGAATAGACTGCTGTGCTACCCGGGCGCCTCCAATTTGCCGTGTCTGTGGGTGGGAAGCCGGATGTGGTTATGTGTCCTGGTCGCTGCACTAGCGCCTCCTCTGGTCGATCGGGGTGCCTGTTCGGGGGGTAGGGGGGGACTGGGGGGAATAGCGTGATCCTCCCCCTGGTGAAACTCCTCACTGTCAGGTGAAAAGAAGCGGCTGGCGACTCCACATGTATCAGAGGAGGCATGTGGTAGTCTGCAGCCCTACCTGGATCAGTGGAGGGGGTGGAGCAGCGACCGGGACGGCTCGAAAGAGTGGGGTAATTGGCCGGATACAATTGGGGAGAGAAAAAGAAAAAAAAAAACAGCGGAGGGGGGGGGGGCATGAGACATGAGTAACAGCCAACTGAGCTGATAGCGGCAGGTTAGCTGATGCTTATCGCACCACTGTGTAAGATAATGCACAGGCTGGTGCTGAACAGTGAGCCAACATGCAGCGTCCTCCAACCAACCCAAGCCCAGCTGAACGCCCGTTCATCACAGGTGTCAAACAAGCACCGGTCGTCACCATCGACCCACCATCGCGTACAGGCCGGACGCACTGAAAGCAACAACTGGCGTGCGTCATTCAGCGCACCTTACTTGACCCTTCTACGCCGCGCTGCAGATGGGGAAATTACGTCACTCGTGGCAGCAGAAACCAACAAAAAACAGCTGTGTTTTGGTCGCCGGGTCCTCTGTACACGCGCCAGAAACCGAGACGTGTTTGGAGCGGGAGCGTCGAAGCAGTTTGACGTGCCAATTAGCGCCTTTGGCGCACGTTCGGCCGCAGCGTGCTTGGAAACACGCCTGTTAAAGACGCCTCCGATGCCTTGCTGCCTTTAAAGAGACTGCGCGTGACAATGCAACACCGCAAGCGACCCATTCTTTCCCTCGCATCTTGACGGACGCCTGCAAAAACCCAGGCGGTTGTATTTCTACCAGCTCTGGAGAAACGTCAGGAACAACGCCGAGTACGCTGCAGCGAGGTTGGCTGCCAACCCGCAATAAATGCACCTCGACTAAATCGATCAAGGGGTCCCTGAACCCTCACGTGTTACACGATACGACCCGGGTGGCGGGCCAGATGAGACGGCTAGCACCGCGTATATGCCATCCAATAACCAAATCGCCCCGAGAGCCGTACTCAGACAGAACCAGAAAAATCACAATAATACATCAAAATAGACCAAAACTCACTCGATAATGTCGAAACCTCAGACCTAATCTAAAATCTTTCCTCCGACGAGAAGGCCCGAGACTTTAGAGAAGGGCCAACTTGAACGCTGGCCAGTGTTTTTGAGAGGCCCGGACATAAATCAGGACTTGAAAGGAGATGAAGAAAGCCTACGGTTCGTCCAGTGTGCGCCTGCATGCTCCGTGCACTCAAAACTATCAGGAGGACGAGGCGAATGAATGGTAATCATTTGTATGAGCAAGCGTGTAAAAGCATGTGTGTGTGTGTGTGTGTGTGTGTGTGTGTATGCATGTCTTGGGAGGGGCTGATGAATGAAGGGACTCAAGGCGAAGTAGGAGACATTTGGAAATTTGAGTGCACTAGTTACATTACCCCTGGCAGTCTGTTGAGAAATACCTGCATCCTGATGTCACACACACACACACACACGCACGCGCACACACGCGCACACACACACACCAGAGAGCAGACAGCAGACTACTTTTCTAGCACATCATGCATAAATGCAAACCTTCCCTTGCATATACGCATAAACAGACTTCCTTAGCTGCCTTATCCCAGCATGCATTGCCTGCAGCACAGGTATTACACACGCATCTCTTTCAAGCATGCATTTTATTGCCCGTTAAAAATATTATTTTTTTTAAATCGGTCCGTTTGTGTGAGCAGGTATGGACATCAAACCGTTGTGTTGGGCTGCCCTGGACTAATGAGACAAGAGGAGGGCGATGAGGGGGTGTCCGGGTAACGTGGCAGTCTATTCCATTGCCTACCAACACGGGGACCGCCAGATCTAATCCCCGTGTTGCCTCCGGCTTGGTTGGGTGTCCCTACAGACACATTTGGTTGTGTCTGTGGGCGGGAAGCCGGATTTGGGTGTGTGTGCTGGTCGCTGCACTAGCGCCTCCTCTGGTCGGTTGGGGTGCCCGTTTGGGGGGGAGGGGGAACTGGGGGGAATGGTGCGATCCTCCCACGCGCCACATCCCCCTGGTGAAACTCCTAACTGTCAGGGGAAAAGAAGCCGCTGGTGACTCCACATGTATTGGAGGAGGCATGTGGTAGTCTGCAGCCCTCCCCGGATCAGCAGAGGGGGTGGAGCAGCGACCGGGACGGCTCGGAAGAGTGGGGTAACTGGCCGGGTACAATTGGGGAGAAAAGGGGGGGGGAATCCCCCCCAAAAAAGGAGGAGGGCGATGAGGAGAGTAAGCATAATGATGGAGAGGCAGTCAGAAAGCGACAGACACACCAACACAGACAGCCTAGAGACATGGGTTAAGTTGGGGATGAACAACGAACTGTTCCAGACTAGACATCGCATTAGGAACATGCACAAGCGTCACATGGCCGATGGCTAAAATTCCTAGCCTACTTCTTGATGGAAAACCGAATCTAGCCATGTCTGCTTTTTTTAACGACTAGCGCACCTGACAAATGACATAACTGCGTTTGATTGGATCACCTCTGGGACAACTGCCTCGTTTCCTTCTCCAGAGTCACCCGAATAATTGCCAGAGTGATGAATTTTGAAAGTTTAAGTGGCCACCAGCGATTTTAATACAGAACTATTTTTATAATATTCGGTGAAACTCCTTCTACACCCCTACTGCTATCAAATAAGTAGAAATGAATGAGTATCACTGACAAAAATAAAATCCGGTCTCTGCAGCCGCCCTAAGTGCTATAAATGGACACCCTATTCACGAGGAGACTGACATTAGGTTAGGATGACGATTAAGGGTTCGGGTTAAGGGTTAGGGCCAGGGTTGGCGTGGGGTTAAGGTTAAAATTCGTGAGCTCTGAAATGGTTATGGTGACGTGAGACAGCCCAGATAGAGACAGAAACTGTTCTCTGTTCCCGCTCCTTATCAGCCAATCAGGAGAGTTCTTTGCAGGCAGGCATCTCCATTGGTCCCTGCGTGCTGTCAATCAGTTTGCACGTTCATGGGGCTCTCAGGCACAAGTGCGGGGGCGGATTCTTTTGCAGCATGTTTTCAAAATGTAGCTAGCTCTTGCTAACTTCCGCCCAGGATTGCTCACCCCCACTTTAAAAAGCTGCATATACATCTAGCTGATATATACATGTAGTGAAGTTACCTTTTTAAGGCCCTTTAACTCCGACTATTTTGCTCTGTCCTTTCTGAACACCTGGTCCGATGTGTGCTCAACCCAGCGGCGAGCGTGGCCCAAATTGCCTCGTCTCTCAAGGGGCCGTAATTCTTTCGCTTTAGAATTACATATCACAAAAAAATAATATTGCAAAGTGGATTTTTCAGTATTGTTCAGTTCTAGCTTGAGTCAGGGCCTGTCCTGTGTGGTGTGTGGTGTGTGGTGTGTGTGTGTGTGTGTGTGTCTGTGTGTGGCTTGGCGTCAGTATCTGGCATGTGCCACCCTACATGCCAACATTCACAGCAGCCGGCCAGGAGCACTGAGGGCAGACTTGATACAAATATTCCCACAATCGTGCCCGTTAGCAACGTCCCTGTGGAACAACCACAAGCCCCCGCGAGGGCTCAGCAGAGAGGGAGGATCGAGACAGGCATGAACAAAGGGGAATCAGTTAAGGAGAGAGAGAGAGAGAGAGAGAGAGAGAGAGAGAGAGAGAGAGAGAGAGAGAGAGAGAGAGAGAGAGAGATGAGTAGAATGAAAGAAGAGCGATCAGGGGTCAGCTAAGGAGAGAGAAGAGAACAGTGATCAAGTGATGAGGAATGTAAAAAGAAAGTAATATTAATCGGCTTTAAGACCGGGAAATAATTCAGTTTTATTGTCTGACATCTTTCAGCCGAATTGTTCTGGGATGATACTCGGATATCGTCATATCATGATACCGAAAGGCTAAGTTTATGATGACGAGAATCAATAACCTTATTTGTTTTGTTTTTTTTAACGAAATGAGATGTGAAATATTCGAGGGAGTATTATTTGAAAACTAGAGGAGCGCATTCGGTACAGTTCATATCTCTGCCAGGCGTATCTCCTCTTGTCCGGTTATGGGACTTGCCAAGAAACCACCCTTTTTCTGCACACAATACATGCACACACGGACAGAAAAGAAGTGTATTTCCTGTCATTACAAGACTTCTGCACAGCGCCCAAGTCGATTGAACAGGAAATATGGTGGTGGTGGTGGGGGGGGGGGTGGAGTTGTTAATATGCAGCGCTCAAGCTAATAAATCTACCTAATAAAAATGTTTTACCTGTCAGTCTGAGGATGTACAGCCTCCTGGGCGGACCCTCGCACAAAGCAACCAAGTCTGACATAAAATGACAGAGATCAGGCCATCAAAAATTCAAACCCCTTGTTAAAAGACTTCAAACTGTGTTTAACCATCATGGTTTTCATGATATAAGATGAAGGAAGGCTGCTCTGCTGATTGACTTTCATTCATAAAACAATGATAGGAAAACATAGCTCAGCCATGGGAAATGTTTTATTCTAAGTACTGAGATGATTTCCAGCTGTGACTGTGATTTAAATTTTAAATTAAATCTTACATTTTAAATTTTGATGAATTTCAAAAGTAGATATCTACTCTTGAAGTAGCCGGGGCAGGTTGTTTGTCTGCCCCCCCCCCCGTTTTTCTCCCCAAATGTCCCCGGCCAATTACCCCACTCTTCCAAGCTGTCCCAGTCGCTGCTCCACCCCCTCTGCCGTTCCGGGGAGGGCTGCAGACTACCACATGCCTCCTCCGATACATGTGGAGTCGCCACATGTATCAGTCATGTGAGGAGTTTCACCAGGGGGACGTAGCGTGTGGGAGGATCACGCTATTCCCCCCAGTTCCCCCTACCCCCCCGAACAGGTGCCCCGACTGACCAGATGAGGCGCTAGTGCAGCGACCAGGACAAACACTCACATCCGGCTTCCCACCCACAGACACGGCCAACTGTGTCCGTAGGGACGCCTGACCAAGCCGGAGGTAACGCGGGGATTCGAACCTGCGATCCCAGTGTTGGTAGGCAAAGGAATAGACGGCTACACAACCGGGACGCCTCTACAGCGGAGTTTTAACACTGGACACGATGGCACTTCCGCGTGGCGGCAAGATGAATAAATCGAATTATTTTTGGTTCATCCAGTGTTCCTCCAGTTCTCCTGTGCTGAGATCAGCAGTGAGGGATTTGATGGCTTGCAAAATCCAATCAACTTCTCATTTACTTTCATCACTCTGACCCAAATATACAACACTTTGGTTCTGACACTATCGCTGCTCGATCTGACTCAACTGGAGCTGTGTCACGCATGCTTCATGGTTGACTCAGATCAGGCAGCGACGGAGAGCAGCGCTCGTTGGTCGAGCGAGCTAGAGAGTGAATGGAGAGAGGGAGCGACGAAAGAACGAACGTTTTTCTAAGGTTTTGAATCACCGCAGCCACGAAAGGTTCTTCATCATACAGTCATAACTGTGCACACAAAATTTTGGCCTATAGGTCCAGTACGTTTGCAAGATTAGCCGCGGACACACACACACACACACACACACACACACACACACAACTAAACACATAATCCCCTCCAGTCTACTGCCGTCAATGTGACGAACCTCAGTTGGATTCTTAAAAGCTCCCATCCATCCATCCATCGATCCATCAATTATCTGAACCGCTTATCCTGCTCTCAGGGTCGCGGGGATGCTGGAGCCTATCCCAGCAGTCATTGGGCGACAGGTGGGGACACACCCTGGACAGGCCGCCAGGCCATCACAGGGCCCACCCACACACATCCATTCATACCTAGGGGCAATTTTAGTACGGCCAATTCACCTGACCTACATGTCTTTGGACTGTGGGAGGAAACCGGAGCCCCCGGAGGAAACCCACACAGACACAGGGAGAACATGCTAACTCCACACAGAGGATGACCCGGGATGACCCACCACGGTTGGACTACCCCGGGGCTCGAACCCAGGACCTTCTTGCTATGAGGCGACCACACTAAACACTGCGTCACCGTGCCACCATATATAAATATATATATATATATATATATATATATGTACACACACACACACACACACACTAGTATTTATAAGGATGCGTTTCTGGTCCCTCAAAAAAAACAAACATTTTTTGGCACATCATCTTGCAGGGCGTTGGCTAACAAGAATGTCTAATGAATGGGAGTGAGTTTGAAAGAGGACGAGTGATCTACCGTCACCAAACTGAAACGAGCCAATAGCATTTCAGTCACCATGTTCGTCAAAAAAACGCGCTGCCTTGATTGGCTGTCAGTCAAACTGAACTCCCTTGCCCTCACAAAATACCACCTGACCACCCCATTTCATTCAGATTTACGACAAACTGGTGAAGTTTGCAGCACGTAAGCAGATATCAGGAAATATAATGATATTGTGCAAAATCCCCCAATGGTAGTACCATAATGATAGTTTCCATATTGCCCAGCACTATCCTGGTGTGTATGAACAAAAAAGCAAAACGGATATGCAGCTCAGTGAGTAGAGCGTAGCAAAGACACTGTCGAGGTAGGGGGTTTGACTCCAACCGGGAACATCCCCCTGGGGATAAAAATGTATGCACGCTTGTGGAAGAACTGCAGGGTGCGCTGGGTGAACGCCTGTGCTTAAAGTGCATGAATATGGCTTCAGAGAGACTTTTTAAAAGTCACACTTCTGAAGACGGGGGACAGGACAAAGGTCGATCCCAGAAAATGTCAGCAACGGGAGCTTTGATGTCGTCTGATGATTTGCAGCGAGATGTGGTGGAGCTGGAATGGCAGAAGACACCATACTTCTCACTGAGAGCTCTCCGGCAACGGGAGCGAGCCCAGTCTTCATCTTGACTCAGTTAGCTGACTGTTGATGAGCTGTCCGAGCCGGTAAGCTGACTGGCTGCAGATGGCAGAAGTCTGGTGGCTGCTTGGAGACAGCCCAGTGGGGGTGTGGGGTGGGGTGGGGACAAGGGCAGGGCAAGTGTATGTGTATGTATGTGTGTGTGTGTATTCACATGTGCATGAGTACACAACTGGGTGGGTTACTTGCAAGTGCATCCATGCACACACACGCGCACTAAAGGGCACCAGCCTCGTCTGTCTTTGACATGAGAGAGCTTAATGACAGAGACGGGGAAGCCAAGGAAAAGCCTCCATCGTTCAGCCTCCATCATTCTCTCATTCTCTCTCTCTCTCTCTCTCTCCTGACCGCACTTTCAAACATCTCCGCTCCATATGGAGTTTTTAGACTCGGCCTGGCCTAACACTCAACCAACAAGTCATCTCCTCCCACACGTACTGGGAACGCGGGCCGTACACACAAACAAGTGTGATCTGGCACCAAGGCTCGAACATGCAGAGCAAATTAATGCTCGATTACTCACAAGCACCTCATCATGTTATGTCATGTCCCAAAAGCTCGAGGAGGTTAAAACAAAACAAAGAAGTTTCAGTGAATAACCTTTAATCAGTCAGTGTATAAAAAAAAAAAATCCATAAATGCTGGGGATGTAATGATAGCCTCGACAAAATGAGATTGAAAATAAATTATGACTGAAAAATATTCCTTTATTTCTCAGATAAAAATCTACAGAATATATTTTCCCTCATCTTTTCTTTATCAAATTAATGAATCCTTGTCTTTATTTCCGAGGTCGGTATAAACTATGCAAAACAATGCACGTTTCCTTTTCTTTAAGGTGAAACTGAAAATACACCACCGAGGGCTTCCGGAAAGAAAAATGCTAATTGGAAAACTTATACATTTATACTTTGTGCCTTCTTCTTTTTTTTTTCCTCCCTTTTTCTCCCCAATTGTATCCGGCCAATTATCCCGGTCTTCCGAGCCGTCCCGGTCGCTGCTCCATCCCCTCTGCTGATCCGGGGAGGGCTGCAGACTGCCACATGCCTCCTGCCACACATGTGGAGTCGCCAGCCGCTTATTTTCACCTGACAGTGAGGAGTTTCGCCAGGAGGACGTAGCGCGTGGGAGGATCACGCTAGTCCCCGCCTCCCCCCGAACAGGCGCCCCGATCGATCAGAGGAGGCGCTAGTGCAGCGACCAGGACACATACCCACGTCCGGCTTCCCACCTGCAGATACGGCCGAGTGTGTCTGTAGGGACACGGTTAACACGGGGATTCGAACCGGTGACCCCCGTGTTGGTAGCCAACGGAATAGACCGCTGTGCTATCCCGGACGTGTCTTTCTGCCTTTGTACAGCTACTGACGCGAGTGATGATGTAGGACATCCAACAAGCGGACTCAAAAGTAGATCTCGCCCCCTGCTGTTTAAAAAGAGTAAAGCGGTTCATTTTTCATCTCGCCGATTTGAATCGTCACATAATCGTATCGGGGATTTACTTTCTCGCGAAGTATCGTTACATTCCTAATAAATGCACATCAGCACACATGTACATGCTAACAAGATAATGCCTGTTCATGTGGGACTGCCTCTTTGAAACCCACCTGTCTGATTCTATGTGTGTGTGTGTGTGTGTGTGTGTGTGTGTGTGTGTGTGTGTGTGTGTGTGTGTGTGTGTGTGTGTGTGTGTGTGTGTTATTGTTTAGTCACATTTGTGAGGACCAATTTCCGTTTTTAACCATAATAGTGAGGACATCTTTGCAAAGTTAAGACATTTTGACTGGCCAACACTTCTTCGGGGGTCCATTTTGGGGTTAGGGACTTGGGTTTAGGGCATGAATTGTACAAAAATGATGGACGTAGCACCTGTGATGTCACACGATGGTTTCTGAAGAGGCATTCTGAAGCCAAAAGTTCAAGCCCAGTTCAAGTTGTTGGAGCCAGAAAATCTAACTTTGGGCAACAGGGTGGAGCTAGGGTGCGACCTCGGTAGGAGACAGTCTGACAGACCTCTCAATCAAACAGACACGCCCTAAAATTGACATTCATAAAATCTTCTCAATGGAACAATAATTTTCAAAGTAACCACCCTCACACTGTGTGCCAGACTCAAAATTAGAGTTTGAGACCCAAGTTCTAGCAGAAAATTTATTGACTATAGAATTTATTGACTTTGTATTTGTAGGTAGAAGTTGGGAATTCTCTCACTGACTGGCATTGGACCGAGGTTTTTTGGAGCCAGCCACCTAGTGGCCGAGGTGGTAATGCAATCTAAGGGAAACTTCCACATTGGCTCCAAGCCATAGTGGATGTTGCTTGGTTTAGAGTAAAGGTTAGAATTAAGGTTAAATGTAGGGTACAGGTTAAGGTTGGGCATGTAGTTTTGAAGGTTAAGGTTCGGGCTAAGGGGCTACAGAATGAATGCAGTCAATGAGGGTCTACACAAGTACAGAAAATGAACGGTGTGTGTGTGTGCGCACTCCCTATATTGCCTGCCATCTGAGTCCATTTAGTTTTATCAGATAAGCGTCCCAAATTAGGTTACTCTGACACTTTTGATCAGTCCCAGTGGATCTACGACAACAGCAAATTGAGGTAATCTCCCTGTAATTTCTAAACTCTGAAGGAGGACACCGAAGTCCACCGGACAAGATTAGATCAGCTTGTCCCCAAACAAAAAACAGCCTGTTTAACAGATCTAAAGTTTTGTGAATGGATAAAAATATAAAAGGAAACCCATGGATCTACATGTTTTAGCTAGAAGCATTTTCAGGTTGAAGTACAGGAGGGTGTTTTGGTAGCTATGATTCACAACTTAGACATGATAATGGAAAAACAAAAACACTAGAGAACTACACAGTGTTGCTTTACCACCTTAGGCAGGAGTAAAAGCGAGTACCTAAAGCTAGATGACAAATTATGCTATTAGCTGGTGAGATTTAGGGATATCTAGGATGGGATGTCTTGTAAACTGAAAAAAAAAATGTCTTACCCAAATGTTTGGATGCAAAAGACTATGGCTGTGTTTTAGGCACCATAAAATTTCAATACGATCTTTTTATCATCGCAACATAAATTTAAACAGTGGGGAAAGTGTTCCTCAAATTGCCAATTTAGCGATGACCAGACTTGTATTTTGACCCGGTGGGTATGCAGCATGAGCAAAATCCAGCCACAGAAGTGCATATAATCATTATAGAGACAGAGACAGTATGACACACACAAAAAAGGCAACCGCGGAGATAGCAGACATTTTCAGGCCAACTGGGGTGACCGGGAAACAAGATGTCAAAAAATTACATCTTTCTAATCAAAGCTCTGAATTTGCACAGAAATGACAAGTGTCACCGCAGTCAAGGCCCTCTGCAGACCGGCGGGAGTTTAGGGTCCAGACAGGTCATGCGCTTGGGGGAAGCTGTCACGAAGAGGGAGGGGAGCAAGACGAGGGAGACTTGAACCCTGAATGACCTCCCCCCTTCCCTTCCCTTCCCTCCCACCTCCTCCTCCACGCTCTCTTTGCTGAGCTGGTGACTCAGAGAGCTGCAAGGATAAGAGACCATGGGGAATTCAAACTGTTAGTAACAACTAAGGTAAGCCGGGTCCAAAAGCCTTTACTTTTTACAACGTCTGCATTTAGCTAACAAAGTTGGAGGGTGAGGAGCCACTACCTTGCCAAAGGACCCTTAAACAGGAGTCATTGGGTGTTGTAGTGATCAAACCTGTGGTTTTCCTGTTAAATGACAGGCTTAACCACATAAACTTTTCGTGCATCACGTTGAACATAAACTGATGGCAAGCAAACACACACACACACACACCAAGACATGTTTGTTCATCAATTTTATTTTTTCAGGGGTTTTTTTTGTTTGTTGTGTGACTGCTGGTTAATAGTGGAGAAATGTTCTTCACCCCACTCCCCTGCACATCGAGCATTGAGGTAACGAATGCAGGTTTGTTTCAAAATAAATTCATAATTTTCCTGTGTTAATAGTTATTTTACCCATCTGGAATACAGAGTCGGGTTACATAATACTAACTGTCATCTTAACCATGGTTGGAGACTCTCTCCAGATACCGTTGTTGACATTCCCCCCACCCTTTTTCTCCCCAGCTGTACTCAGCCAATTACCCCACTCTTCCGAGCCGTCCCGGTCGCTGCTCCATCCCCCTCTGCCGATCCGGGGAAGGCTGCAGACTACCTCCTGCCTCCTCTGATACGTGTGGCGTCACCAGCTGCTTCTTTTCACCTGACAGTGAGGCATTTCACCAGGGGGACGTAGCACGTGGGAGGTTCACGCTATTCCCCCCAGTTCCCCCCCTCCCCGAACAGGCCCCAACCGACCAGAGGAGACGTGAGTGCAGCAACCAGGACACATACCCACAACCGGCTTCCCACCCACAGACACAGCCAATTGTGTCTGTAGGGATGCCCAACCAAGCCGGAGGTAACATGGGGAATAGACTGCAAACCCACCCCGACCCCCCGCTGTTGACATTTTTGACCTGGTAGGATGAACATCGGTGCAGATATGTTCCTGCTCAAACAGGAAACATGACTGAAACATGATGACGATGTGGCGATGCTTCTGTTAGCCAGGTAATCCACCAATTCTACAAACAATATTACTGTACAACCGTGTTCCAATAGGGGCTGATGTAGTTTGTAATACTGTGTTAGCTTTGGTCCCAGGATGCAGTTTTACAAGGGTGGGAACTGTTTACTGCTGAGCTGACGGTACACCAGCCACAGTGGCTGCTACACCTGGTTTGTAGCCCTCACTCTCAGATGGAGGGACAGATTGGGGAAATCACAGATTTCAGCTTTAAAGAAAACCTGACGAGAGGCTGGAAGGAGCTTCAGTGCCTTGCACAAGCAATATTAGGTTTACTATATTTCTTCATCAAATACTTGTCACACTGCAAAGGAATATGTTCTATACCATCACTTCAATTAATGAAGAAATGCCATATCAGCATTCGTCATTTAACCCAATGACCACCGCATGCCATGCGGTTAGCGTGCTAGGTTGAGGCTAACAGCACCCACTGGCTTCATGAAGAAACACAATGCAGACTCCGTTTCAATTTAAACTGGTGAGGCAGTGACCCGTTAATGGGCTACACTTTGTCCCGTCAAGGTATTTGAACTGCCAACTCTTCTGTCATGATAGTATATATAACTGGACCACTCACTATAGACTACTTTTTAATAGGCTTCTTTTTTTTCCCCCGGACCCGCCCCCCCTTCCCTCCCAATTGTACCCGGCCAATTACCCAGCTCTTCCGAGCCGTCCCGGTCGTTGCTCCACCCCCTCTGCTGCTCCGGGGAGGGCTGCAGACTTCCACATGTCTCGTCCAACACATGTGGAGTCACCAGCCGCTTCTCTTCATTTGTAATTTGTGATATTGGGCTACACAAATAAAACTGACTTGACAGTGAGGAGTTTCGCCAGGGGGACGTAGCGTTTGGGAAGATCACGCTATTCCCCCAAGTTCCCCCTCCCCGCTGAACAGGCGCCCCGACCAACCAGAGGAGGCGCTAGTGCAGCGACCAGGACGCATACTCACATCCGGCTTGCCACCCGCAGACACGGCCAATTGTGTCTGTAGCGATGCCCGACCAAGCCGGAGGTAACACGGGGATTCGAACCGGCGATCCCGTGTTGGTAGGCAACGGTATAGACCGCTACACCTCTTGGATGCCCTAATAGGCAATTCTAATAGATAATATTTTAATGTCATTGTATCATGATGATATTTGGATATTGTCATACTGTGATAAGCAATTTTGTCATCTAAACAATAACGAGAGTTTCTTACAAAATGAGGATATTTGAGGGATTATGATTTGAAAACTAGTTTTCGTTTCATATTGTACTTTATACCAACCAGACAGCTCAATGTGATAGACCTCTTAAACGTGGTATTTTTGCATATGAAAGCGGATATATTTACAGCAAGCGAAGCCACTTTATTTTGTCATTGTACAGGTTACAACGACATTAGTCTTCTGCATTTAACCCGTCCTGTTGTACAGGAGCAGTGGGCAGCTGCAGTGCCCGGGGACCAACTCCAGTTCTTCGTTCCATTGCCTCGCTCAGGGGCACAGACAGGCGTATTAACCCTAACATGCTTTTTACATACAGATAAGATAGAGCTCATTTAAAATTGAATATTATTATTATTGTGGGAATATTTTCCTTATACTCCAGCAACAACAACAAGTTTGCCCATAAAATCCAGGTGCTTTATTCATCTACTTCATATATTTTTTTTCTGCTGTGGTTCCAGGCACAAGCCAATACCTGGTCCTTCAGAGTACGTGTCTCTGAACAACAGCCAAACATCAGCCAAACACATTATATGTAACTGTGTAAGTAAAGGGCCATAAGAAAAGAGAGTCCAACTGACCGCCGCAATACCACAGACTGCCCCGCCCACAGACTGCCCCCCCCCTCACAGACTGCCCTGCCCCCCCCACATCACCACCACCACAGACTGCCCTGCCCAGACTGCCCCCCCCTCCAACCAGCCGGGGGACTAACTGCACTGCATAAGAGAAAAAATAGAATTCCTGGCAGCGACTTGGCAGAGAGCGACTAGAGCGAGAACGAGAAAGAGAGCAAGAAAGAGCGAGCACAAAAGAGAGAGCGAGTCAGACATTATGAGAAACCTCAGCGACCTTTAGCCCACATGTTGTGAGATCTTCAGCAAACCAACTCTTGTGTGCAATTGTGTGCATGTGTTTGTGTGTGTGTAAAGCTCGGCGATGACTTTGTAACCTTAAGCTTGCAGTCTGGTTTCAGGAAGAGGAAACAAATATTTGTTCCAACTAATCGTTCCTCTTTTTCAAGCCCACAGCTTGTGTCATTAACAAGAAGTCTGGGGGAAGACCCCCCCCTGACAAGTGATGGTTTCTCCAAATGCTAACCACAGACACTTCTCGACTCTTCGAGAGAAGAAAAAAAAACGAGAAGATATAAGAATCATTCACAACAGTCTGCTTTTATTAAAAAAGCTGATAGAAACAGGCAGCGGTGGGTGAATCTATCTCCTCTGCCACCTTGGCAGGTTACCAGCTGTCATTCTGAGGTCCTATAACTAAGCTGGCTGGTAAAAGAGTGAAAGTCACGGGTAGGTTTTTTTTTTTTTTGGGACGAACCAGTCGCCGTAGTCGGGAGAACCAAAAACATGTTTCCTTCCATGAGCTCATGTGAAAACCCACTGACATTCTTCTGCAGAGCTTCCAGAATAATGGCAACCGTAGAGAACACCATTTGCAACCACAAGTGAGAGACGATCGACCACAATACGAACAAAACCCCTCTTTTTCAGAAAGAAAGAAGAAGAAGAAAAAAGCATTGTTTCCTCCACCACAATCGATAGAATGTTCCACAGACTGACACACATGTCTATTACCTCATTGTGATTCTTGGCACAAGTCAAAACCTCTTGGTGTCAACTGCCACAGGATCGCCGTAGGGCAGATTCTTCAGAAAAGGCCTCTGGCGGCCCTGGTAAAAACAACAGAACAATGCCAAGAAACTGAATGGAGATAAAGAGGTGACGTTCCCGGTGTTCCCACCCGTTCTTGCGCATTCCTTTTTCCTTCAACACTTTCCTGACATTTCAGTTATCTCCTTCCTCAGAGTCTCGGTGTCTTTCTTTGCTAGGGCAGCATTTCCCGGACCCCATCCTCGAGTAACCCCCCATCCTGCAGGTTTTCGCTGTGACCCTGCACAGGTAAGCCTGCTTAAAGGTACTCAACTAATCATATTATGGCACTTAAGCATGCCAGGTGTGCCAAATCTGACAATTAAACCCTCGTTCGTTGAGTAATTTTACAAGCAGTCCTACCTATGCAGGGTTACAATGAAAATCTGCAGACTGGGTTGGAAAACACTGCACTGGGGGAGGAGGGGAGTCCACTGCTCATCTCCCAGCATGCAGTGCAGCTCGCTGGGGCGCCGGCTGAGGTGGCTCCCAGAGGCTGGCTCGTGGCCATCATGGCATAATCAACAACAGAACAAATTAGGCTACAAATTAAGACATGCACAATACCACCAAGTCTGGCTGTGTAAATTGCTGGAGAAATACTATAATAAAACAGTATTTTCCCTTTTCCCTTAGCAGCCTTATTTATTTCATTAAGAAACAACACATAACACATTAAGAGACATGTGAGAAGAGAAAAAAAACCAGAGAGAAAACAGATTTATAAGAGTGCCATCCAGTGCCAAACAAAATCTGCATGAGATCCCTGTCTCACACCGCCATGTCTTATAAATTCCTCCATGAATAACAAACAGATGCTCGATAACGACCACGCTAATTCAAAAGCCTATATTCTTATCAAAATAAGGCCAGGTGTGTGTGTGAGTTTTAAGCTATAAACCAGTCACCAGTTTTCAGCTATAAACCAGTCACATCCTCTGACTGATCAGCACGCTTTTAAAGACGGGAACCAGTAAGTGGAGTCAACTAGTCTCGACTCCTTGGCTAAACTGCAAACCTGCACAAACCTATTGATCGTATATTAATCCCGATTTCACTATCAGCTTCCACAATTAATTGATCGTGGCCGCGGGTGGGAGGTTATTCAGTTCGGGTTTAGCTGGCTCTGGTGTGCAGAAAGCTTTGTTTTGATTTGAAGATTTGTACATGTCAACTTTTACTTATTCATAGGTTTATAAAATGTTTTATGAATGTGAAGATGGTTTTCTGTCAAGTTAAAACGCTCAATAAAACAATTCTGTTCCCCAAAGCTGATGAATAATCGCAATAAATAACCGTGATCGCAATATTAAGCAAAATACTCGGCTTGCGGGTGGCCCGGTGGTTAGCGCTGCTGCCTCACAGCAGAAAGGTCCTGGGTTCGAACCAACCCAAGGCCGTCCCAGATGCTTTCTGTGTGGAGTTTGTCTACGTGGGTTTCCTCCGGGCACTACGGTTTCCTCCCACTGTCAAAAAAGACATGCATGTCAGGGTTGATACTCCTGTCTGTGCCCCTGAGCAAGGCAATTGGAAGAAATAAGTGGAGTTGGTCCCAGAGTGCTGCTCCTAGCTACACAGCTAGGATGGGTTAAATGCAGAGTAAATGTCATTTGTATGTGTGTACAAAATGACTAATAAAGAGTATTCTATTAGTCTATTCTATTATCATTGTAGCCATAATCGTGCAGCCCCACATACACCTACAGCAGGCGCTCACCGACAGGCGTCGAGGGCGCTGCTGACCGGCAGTAGCTCGGCTGTAGCGTGGTTCCCTCCATAGGGTTGAATGGGACTAGGTGGTTTGCTGGCGGACACTCCCTGCTTAATCTGATGCCGTAACAGTGGCAGTTTGCCCGAGGTAGGTGTGGCTGTTAGGGGCTTTCCCCTGACGGGAGATCCCATAAAACTTCAGTCAACCGTCGTCTGAGTGGATGAACAGGAGCGGCGATGCTACAGGATATGAGAGGGGGGGGGAGGGGAGAGAAGAGAAGAGAGAAAGAGACTTCTGATGCCGGCGCGAGGCAACGCCGGTGAACTCAGACAAACACAGTCTGGCATAACAAGGCAATTATCTGGGCCAACGGCGTCAGAAAATAAATCTTTTAACTCTGAGCTGTTTTCTCCAGCGAATTCTCCCGACGGCTCGGAGCAGCGTGTTCCTCTAGTCTTATGTTTAAAAAAAAAAAACAAAACAAAACAAGAAAAGGCCTTGGCATGAATCGCCCCTCCCCTATTAAAAAAGACAACTTGTCCCAAAACAAACCCCCCTTTTCTTTTCTCTCACCCCTGGGGGTGGGGGGGGGGGGCAAACCACCCTGCTCTTCACTCAAGAAAAGCAGAACTGGAACAGGGGGGGGGAGGAGGAGGAGAACAAAAAAAGCACACTCCAAACAGTCAACAGCATTCAGTCTGACTCCAGCACTCCCGCCCCCCCCCCGGCCTCCTTCCTCCTCCTCTCCTCCTTCCTCCTCTCACTCTCAATTGCACAAACATAAGAGCAGAGGACGAGTTCGCTGGTCAGAGAAACTGAATGAGAGCAAACAAGAAACAGACGAGTGGGTGGTGTGTGCGTGTGTGTGTGTGTGTGTCTGTGTGTGTGTGTGTGTGTGTGTGTCTGTGTGTCTGTGTGTGTGTGGTGGATGTAGAGGGGGGAGGGGGGAAGGGGGGGTGGGTCAGTTCATGTTTTCTGAATGAAACATCCTGAGTTTGGAGAGTCAGCCGGGGCAAAAAATGCTGACATGTTAGAAACCGACGTTCCCTTGCTGATGCCGTAATCGCTGCAGGGGCAGAAAAGGGCAAATACATGAGCTAAGAAATTCTTCCTAGAAAAAGAAAAAAGAAAAAGAAAAAAGAGGGGAGCAGCAGAAAACAGAATAAGCCACTCAACAGAAAGGAAGGAGAAGTTTTCTTGTTCAAAATGTCAGCGGCGAGTACTTCCACCTCCGTCTCCCTCGACATCTTGTCGGCTCTCTTGTCTCTCCGCCGCCGCCGCTTGCCTGCTCTGCCTTTTCGCCCGGCACATCAGCCGAGCCGAGGCCAACAACAACACCGCGAGTACTTGGGCCTCTATCAAACATGACACTGGGGCTGTTTTCAAAACCACACTGGCTTTAGATTTACATCAGAGCGCTCGGCCTCGTCCTCCCCGAGCGAGCAAACAGCGGCGAGGGTTTTTTTGGGAGCCCCGGAGATAAAAGTATGAGCTCAGTTTGAATGCATTCCTCGGCCTTTTGCACAAGCAAATAAATGCCCGCTCCGCCGCGGCTTTTGCGTGAGGAATCTGACCCCCTTCGCCAGGCCCCCGGGGCTTTTGGGGAGGGGGGGGGTAGTTTTTTGGAAAACGCCGTCCTCACAGCCACGTGAAAAAAGGTTAATCGAATACACGATCGATACGGGGGGGCGCCGCTTGCTCCGAAACACGTACGGCGGGGAGGCGTATGGAAGGCATCCTCTCCCAAACACATAGACACACTCTCTCACACGCTCTCTCGCATATGGCTGACGACCTGGAATGAGGAGGAGTACCAGGCTGGCGGGGAGCCAAGTCAAATTACTCAAAAATGTGCTTTTCTATCCCCTTGGGTCTCTCCTGCAGCGGTTGCCCTGAGAGAGAGGGGGTGAGAGAGCGAGAGAAGACATATAGGGGTGAGGGGATAGATGGCGGGGGGGGGGGGGGGCAGGAGAAGAAGTCGGCTGGAGCGTGCGGTACCTACAGGGGGGCACGCCGTCACTCGACCGAACAAGTCGAATCCAAAAGCTGAATGAATCGCGGGGGGCTTCGGGGGGGATAGTTTCAGTCATGTGAAGTAATGGATACGGATGAACTTCGAACACAATAGGCTACTGTATGCACGCAAACTTACCACCACCAACCCCCCCCCTCCCCAAAAGAAGAAGAAAAATCTTGCAAGGGCACACTTGCAGACTCTATTACACGCTATTTGGCGCGTTGACTGCAACTTCTGTAACCCCTGCGCACGCGCGCACACACACACACACACACACACACACACACACACACACCTTTGAAGATTTTCACTGGTTACCTGTGAAAACTGAGGGCCCGGGGCCCCGTGGTGACACACGGATCAGATTTTTACAGATTTGTCTCACCTCTGTTGTTAACGTATCCGTCAACTGTATATACGTGTGTGTGTGTGTGTGTGTGTGTGTGTGTGTGGGACGTGGGGGAGATTGAAGAGTGAGGTGGGATGGGGGTGGTGGGGGGGTGAGGTGGGATGGGTCGGCACCTCTTTTAACTCTAGCCCGAGTCGCTGCCGCCATAAAGGTCAGTGCTTCGACATCTGCTCCTCTCTCTGAGCCTCCCCCCTTTCATGAAGAGGAACACGGAAGAGGAGAGGACCCCAGGGAGTGTATGTACGTACGCACATGCAGGCAGGAGGACACACACACACACACACACACACACACACACACACACACACACACCTCCACTGTTACTAGGTAACACCCTATCCCTCCACAACCCTAAAAAACTGACTCACACCTCATCTCAAACACACACTTACACACACACACACACACACACACCTACACACACACACACCCAACGCCGCTGTCAACACAGACCTAATGCTACCCTGCACACACTCACACATCCGACCAAACAAATATATGCGCGGCTCATCTCTCAAAGCCGGGCTCAGTGGTATCATTACACCGGCGAAGAGGCTTGCCTTTTGGCCCGACAAGACTGCTGCTCTTTTTTTTGGGGGGGGGGTGTAGGAGAGAGGTGGAGGGGAGAAGGGGGGGCGCTAAATGGAATCCCGTCCCCCAGGGGCAGAGTCGAGGCAGCATTGTGTTGAAATAAGTGATTCATGCTTTTATCATCCCAGGTGAACAGTGTGGCTCTTTCAGACATCACACACACTTTCTCTAGCAAGAGGAAGAGGGGGGGGGGGCGTTATGAGAATGCTATTTGCTTGTTTTTCCACTTATGTCCGTCCTCTTTTTCTTTTCTTTTTTCTACATTCAGGACCGTGTCCAGGAGACCCTCGCTGGGGTTTGTCTTATTGTGGCATTCGGAAGTCTTTTGGATCAGACTGGGCTGCACCGGGGGAAGAGACTTTTGTAGAGCAAACAAATGACATGCTGCCTCACTCGCCTGTGTTTTGTTTACACACACAAACACACACACACACCCTGAGTCCAATGTGAAGGTGCGTAGAGACGGAAAGCACAGACGTGATAACGTCTCCGGTGTTGCTGTCAGATTGCCTGCTGGTGAGCCGGCATGTCAGCGTTCAGGCTGGATGGTGGGTGGATGGAGTGAATACAAAGTTGTGTTTTAATGCCAGTACGTGATGCAACAGGGACCGGAGCAAACGTACAATATGGGGAACTGAAACACGGGGATATAGTTACGCCCACCAATTTATCCTTGTATACAAATGAGGGGAAGAAAAAAAAATTTCACGGTATGTTAGCATTGGCTGCAACTGCCAATTCAAAGAACCTGTCAGTCAAATTATTCACCTCCCTCTCCATTACTATAATACCAATGCCCTTGCCACAGGGCAACATTTGCTATATCGAGTTCATGGTCCTGGTGCCCCTCCCCGCAAACATCCATCAATGGGTGTGCGTGGGCTGTGGTCAGACCATCTCGGTAGTCCCCAGCCGTTAATGTGACCATGGCCTGCCACATGCTAATAAAGACCCCTTCTGGCACTTTAATTTTTTTTCTGTTAAACCTCTCTCGCCCAAGCACCCACCCCCTTCTTCCTCTCCTCCACAGCCCTACGCCGCCGCCGCCACCACCACCACCCCCCACAGAAAAACACACACACACACACACACACACACACACACACACACACACACACAAACACGCGTGCGCACAAATCTGGAGATATCATCTGGACAGGTGGCCAGCCACCCAGACCTGACCCGCCTGCCCTCTCCTCGCCTCCCCTCCCTCTCTCGCTCTCAACTGAAATCAGCTCAGGTCCACTGGAAAGCCCCAAATGAGCATGCACAGCCACCCCCTTCTTTTACCAAACACGCATGTGTGTGCGCACGCGCGCGCACACACACACACACACACACACACACACCTCCTCCAACAAGCCCAGCTAATGTCTGTCACCCACTGAGCTGTCTGTGGGGATTACAGCCCCGACAGTACAAAAAAAAAGGGCTTGTGCTTGGCTAATGTGCAGGCAAATCATTTTCATCAGACGGTTTACTCCACAGACTAACTTGAGCGGCTGCAAAGACCAACGCTTCAGCAAAGCCCGGTCCCGCACAGCAGCACACTATTTTCAGAGAAAGTGCGAAACTAGTGCGATGCCAGCGCAGATAGCGCAGACAGCGCGGGCCCGTGCGATACATAAAACAAAACAAAACACATTCACGTGACGCGGTGACGTTCGACGGGAGAGTTTGGTGCACGTTCACGAAACGATGCCGACGCTCCTGTTGATCTCCCGTCGACTTACAGCGGGCGCACGTTCAGACGCGCTGGCTAATGACAGCTGCGCTCGGGACAATAAACGCCACCAAGTGCGTGCACACAGGCGCCTTCATTACCAAAATCGGGACAACTTTTGAAAAGTGACTTTAAGCAAAAGACTATTTCAACGTGTTACATGCCGTGTCCTTCACATTCGGACCGGACCCCGAAATTGGGAATATAAACGGTTCTCTGGGGTGTTACGTACGTTGTTTTGGTGGGAATTAAACTGAATAGCCGTTTTGGGGGGGGGGGGTTGTGGTTGTTGTTTTTTAAACCCCCCGTAAGTATTCGTATCCGATTCATGCGAAACGATTCCTAACGGCGGGGTTCCGCTCGCCTCCGCGGAGCGGAGGGACGAGGCTGTTCGGTAAACAAACGCCGCGCTAATTTCGAGCCCAGCTGCAAGAAAAAAAAAGTGCACCCCCTAATAATACGCAACGGCGAGTGAATGGGAACGGATATCTTCAACGCTCAACGGCGTGGTTAAGTGTGAGAATTGCTGCGGTGGCGTCCGCTGAACCGGCCGAGATTTGAAAGACGACGACTTGCTCGACAAAGCCGCAACGTGTTTCAGTCAGACGGGGCGGGGGGGGGGCTTGCTAACGGTAAGTGATGCGCCCAATGCGCAGCCCGACTACAGACCCGCGTTTCAAGACCAAATTCGGCCCACCGGGGCGGAGGGGGTGGGATGGGTGGGGGGATCTCACCGGGGGGGGGGGGGGAGAAAAATCTGCCACAAATATGAAAAGGGCACACAGCACTTGCTTGTGTTTAGCTCGCTGGCTAGCCTGCTTGGCTAATCGTTGTCTGGGAAAAGACCACCGAAGGCGGAGCGCAGCTTAGCCGGGGTTAGCTCGGTCTATCGCCGAGCCCCTCTCACAACACCGCGCCGCCTCTGCACGGCGGCGGCGGCGGCAACAGTCAGTTCAGTCAAGTCAGGGGGAAAGAAAAAAAACACTCACATGCAAACACATTCAAACAAAGAGACGACTTATACAGGATGGAAACGGCAGCCCCAAACACTCCACTGTGTTAGGGGCTGCCGCACATGGGTGAAAAAACGAGCCTATTTCGTGCTCACAACTTGCATTCTCCCCAACTCCGCTCCCAACGCCAGCCCCGAATCTCAGACTCACCCTGTCACAACAGGCGCCATCTTCCACAAACTCTCGCCGAAACTCCAACACTCGCGATATCCTGTCTCCCTGCCCCAACAATCCGCCGAGACAACACAAGCAGACTGGAGGTACGGGGACGAGGGAGGAGAGAGAGAAAGGGGGTGGGTGAGGAAGACGGAAAAAAAAGGGAGGCGGCGGCGGGTAGAAAAAGTGAGAGAGCGAGCGAGAGAGAGAGAGAGAGAGAGAGAGAGAGAGAGAGAGAGAGAGAGAGAGAGAGAGCGAGAGAGAGAGAGAAGGGCAGACGCCAAAACAACAGGCGTGGGAAACTTGGCGGATCACGCGAGACTTGGAAAACTCTCACAATAGACGGCCACGGAGAGAGCGCTGTCGTATCGCGAGATTTATGCAAAAGCGGAGCGGTTGTTTATCTTGCGGTGCTGAAATACTATTCCCACGTGTTTACCAGATAATAAATCACAGCGCCGACCGGTTTGGATAGCAACGCTTGATGCGAGGAAACGCACAATTTTCCCAGGCTCACATAGATTTTGTCGTATGCATTGTGTCTGCCTAAAAAAAAAAAAACCCTGATGTGTTTATTTTCGACAGCTGGATTTAATTCCAGTCGACATTTCTCGTTTTTTACTTTATTACTCTCCCCAACAAGGACCATCAAAATAAGATTCGACGAGTCTGCAAGAAACATTGTAAATTGAGTTTAGCAAGGAATTGGAGGAGGATATATAGACACCAAATTTACAATTCACTTGGGCAGCATTGCCGTCCCTGTTTAGAATGTGGAAACAATGGTGTGAAAACATGTGAATGAATCATATGGGGCAGATTAGTGCATTGCCATCGCACTAGGGAGTCCCATGACCACCCTCCATGCAGCCTAAACCTCAGTTGATATACAAGGAGGGCTATTATTCAGCATTATCTGGCTTAAGAATGGGCATAAACTGTTCGTATTCTTTCTTCCTCTCCAAGTTTCTGTCTCTCCTTCTCTTTTTTTTTTACCATGAGCTGATCAACAAAAAAAGTGGTTTCTTCATATTTTCACTATCATCCCTATCCTAAACAGTCTGCATAGCATATCTCAGGACGGGTCAGATGGCCTTCACATGAATGTTAATGACTTGATGTATTGCTCGATGCATTTCATCTATACACTTCTTCTCAATCTGTTGGCTCGGCTCAGCTCAACTACTTGCTCATCTCGCAGTCATCTCTGCAACGACATTTCCAAAACTCAAACTGCGGCTACACTACTTCCCAGTTGACGAGTTTTTTGCTCATCTATTTGACATTTACGAGTGGTTTTTGTATGTGTGCGAAAGAGAGGGGGAGACCTCTGCACGGAAACAGAGCAAACAAAAGGACAAAGTGAAAAGTTTGCTGGTCACCAATCGTTGTAAAAACAGTGGTAAAATGTGCTTTGAATACTAAAATACAATACAAGGCCTATATGAGTGCCCTTCTGAAACTGATTAAGGTTCAGCTGATATAGATAAAGCACACCTCAAGCTGTGTAAATAGCTGAAATTGTATTTCAGTCCATTTTTGTCCGTCAATGTTCATCTCGATCCAACCTACAGCCTTCATTACGGGGCTCACCTCACAGCCAGCACTTCTTTGCATATAGTGTAGCAGATGCAGTCTACCCAAGTGGCCACTATATAAATCCACACATTTTATACTTTTCAGAGGCATAACTCATTTTTATAAGCTCTTCCCCGTTCTGCCAGACAGCGAGAGGGAACGAGAGAGAGCGAATGAGGGAAAGATGTGAAAAGAAAGAGGCATGGGGTGAGGTTTTGCATGAGTGTGCCTGGCCGAGGGCCCGCTCAATGAAGACACATAGACTAGGACCTCATCCTGCCCTAAACCATTTTTCCGTTCCCTCTCTTTTTTATAGTCAGACTAGAACCTCTAGTTACACTCAGAGTTGAATGGGGAAGCGTAAAGTCGCCTCAAATGTTTTACAGCTGAACACAGTAAAAGAGACTGCGCCTTTAGCAGAAAATGGGAGAAAGCTTGCAGAAGAAGAGAGACCCTGCTGTCCACGGTAACTTTTAAACGCAGGGAAGGGGTATTTCAAGTTTAACAACAACTGGATTTGACCTTTGCTCTTTTCTGCAGTTGTAAAACTCGTAACGTAGTTTTATCAGCAGTCATATGCAGGATTTAAGGTTTCCTTTTCAGCTTCTCCTTTAATTTTCACGTTGCTTTCCGCCCCTCGCCTTTTGAAATATGTTTTTCTTTTTTAATTTTCCACTTGCTTTTCATAAATGATGCACACCCAGTCCAGAAAACCTCCCCGCGGTATGATGAAGGAGCCATTTTTGCGTTGTGGCGATAATAACCCATTTATTTTTTGCAATTCAACTCAACGAGGACCAATGTGAGTAAGCACCCACCGCAATCGTCTCAATCTTTCCTCGTGTCCTCATGCCCCCCACTGTCTCGTAAAGCATAAAACGATTAATTTTAATGGAGACGGACCATCTCCAGAGGTCAATAAAGAGAAGGTAAGCCTCCGATTCAACCAATCGTGACTAAGCCACGAGCTCAGGTCTATAAATCCACTAACTTGACTGCTTAAGCTCATTGCTTAGAGAGGGGGGAGACAGAGAGAGAGCGAGAGAGAGAGAGGGAGAGAGTCTCTAAAGTAAATGCTTCTGACCAGCAGATGATCCTATTTTGTGTCATAACACTGTGCTGGTTTTGAGACTGGCATGCACACACTTGTAGATCCCATGTGTTGACCATTTCATCTCGTGTATTTCAGTGGATCATACTGCATCCACGCTAGAATAAAAGAAGGTGCCATTGAGCGAGGCCACATCGACTCTGTCTTGGTGCAGATTGACGGTAAAGTCATAAATCTCTTCACTTCAAGCACCAAGCTGAAACGGTGAAATTACCAAGTTGGTGGAATGTTTTGTTCGTTGCTCCAGACTCTAATTTTCACATTCAGCTTATCCAGCTTAGCTGAATCACTCTGAGTTATTATAAGGAAAAAGAAAAGAAAAAAAACGAAAGAAAGAAAAGCCAGCTCTTTTAATCTGCAGATTCAAGGACAGAAAAACCCAATGAGAGGGAAAGCGAGCCAATTAAGGAAGTGCAGTCAGAGTTTCCTGATTAGCAGCTCTTTTGAGCCGGCTCAAAAGAGCTCGATACAGCCAGCAGGTTGTGAAACTTCCTGAAACGAGCAGACGTGTCCGTACACAGTCAGATGGAGGACGGGTGACAAAATAAGAGCCAAGGCCCAGGGGACACTGGGTCAAATGTGAGGCCAGAGCACAGACAGCAGACAGATAAACATGGACACGAAGAACCGGCAGGGTGACAATCAGACAGGAAGTCAGTATTCGGGTCCTCTTGTGTACATTTTGGGGAGAATGCAAGTTCTGTCTCTCCTTCTCTTTTTACCATGAGCTGGAGCAACAAACAAAAAAAGTGGTTTCTTCATATTTTCACTATCATCCCTATCCTAAACAGTCTACATAGCATATCTCGAGACAGGTCAGATGGCCTTCACGTGAATGTTAATGACTTGATGTATTGCTCGATGCATTTCATCTTTACACTTCTTTTCAATCTGTTGGCTCGGCTCAGCTACTTGCTCATCTCACAGTCATCTCTGCAGGGTGACAGACGGCAGGGCAACAGACGGACAGGAAGTCAGTATTCGGGTCCTCTTGCATACATAGCTACATGCATAAGATAACCCCTACCAACTGTGAATGAAGTCTTATCTCAAATCTAGCGGTGATCAACATCGCTTGATAACATCATACTCTTCCAGCGCACATCACAAGACCGACAGTCGCATTCTTATCAAGTCTGTCTGGTGTGAGTCTGAGTTCACAACCAGCACAATGACGGGTGTCCTGTCTGTCCTTCCTCTGCAACCATCTGTCTATCTAGCTATCTGTCTGTCCAGCCACATGGGAAAACTCAGCAGTATAAGAGGACAGACAAACCTGACAAATAGAACGGACAATTGGGGAGTTGCGGGGGGGGGGGCACGCCTTGCTCACTTTAAAAGACTTCCTGCTCGCTCCCCTCTCCCCCTCTCTCTCTCTCTCTGTTCAAGGACTCACCCTTCTATCACATGACTTTCGTTGGGGTTCGGTGCCAAAGACATCATAGAGCCTGACTGCTTTTTCAACAAAAAAAAAAGATGACAGGGTGATAAGTTTGCAGACTCTGGTGTACGTGTGTGTGCGTGTTTGTGTGTGTTTGCGCGTGTGTGCGCGCACACGCGTGCACACATGTGTGTGTGCTGAGTGCCTGTTTTGCAAGGCTTCTCTTTTGAAAGCGAGGGGAGTTAGAGACGCAAGGAAAGAGACATTTCCCCTTTCCTGAACCTGTGCGGTTCACGCTGAGTTCACGCCGACACACTCGCAGAGCGGGAACTGCACACACACGCTATTTGGCAGCCATGATGCAGGCCGTATGTGACTTGTGAAAATAAGCAACATGATCTCACTGACTTATAGAAACTCGTGAAGCGGCGGTGGCTCTTGTAGTCGGAGCTCATTCACTTTAATGAGGGGTTTATGGCCTCTAATGGGAGCCTTGGTGAGTCTTTTCAGTCAGTGATATGCCCTGATAACAAAACCAATTTATGATGAAGATGTTATCACTTCACACACTCCTATTGTATGTTTCTACAGCCTTTCACACTGCTGGCTATGAGCTCTCATAACCCTGACACAATCACAAGCACCCATAAAGCCATTAATGTGGCTGTTATCAGTGGGATAGGAAGATACTGGTACAGTGATCCAAGCCACCCGAGGTGGGACCATTACTCAAGGTGGGCGTGTCAGCAATGCACACCATCGCCATTTTCTTTTTTTTTCAGGGGAGGGGCGATTTCCCCCCCTTTTTTTTTTCTCCTCGATTGTACCCGGCCAATTACCTCACTCTACCAAGCTGTCCTGGTCACTGCTCCACCCCCTCTGCCGATCCGGGGAGGGCTGCAGACTACCACGTGTCTCCTCCGAGTCGCTAGCCGCTTGTTTTCGCCTAACAGTGAGGAGTTTCGCTGGGGGGACGTGGCACATGGGAGGATCACACTATCATCCCCCCCCCCGAACGGGGAGTCCCGTCTGACCAGAGGAGGCGCTAGTGCACATACCCACACATACCCACATCCAGCTTCCCACCCGCAGACAAAATGTGTCTGTAGGGACGCGCGACCAAGCCAGCCACAACATGGGGATTCGAACCGGGATCCCCATGTTGGTAAGCAACGGAACAGACCGCTACGCTACCGGGACGCCCCCGCAATCGCCATTTTCAAAGCACACTTATCAAACTTCCGCGTGTGTGTGTGGCGGATTTTCTCTTTTTTTTCTTTTTTCTCTTTCCACTGAAGGGAAACGGTTTCATAAAACGTTATGGGAGTGCGGTCGGGGCTGGCCGGGCTGTTTTTTGCCACTACCTTTCAGAGTTCATCGTTTGCCTCGGGGCTGGTTCTCTGATTGAAAAACCAGAGCTGATCGCAGGTTTTCGGAATAGGCACAACGCATTGCGTTCCGGTAGGAAAATAAACGAAGCTTTATGTGTTACGGACAAACCAGGATCCTTGCAAACCGTCTCCTAGCCGGAAAAAAAAGAAAATAAGCGACCGTCAATGCAGACTTGGTGCTGCGGCCGCTTAGAAGTTTGGATTGAGTTTAGCTTTCAGCTGCATGGGCAGCCAACCTTACACGTCCGTTTTCCTTACACATACACAGCATACACACTTGCTGCTTGAAATCGTCTTACAGTTACTGTGACAATTAAACTTACCCGATGAAGCCGACGTGCTGATCAAAAGGCCCAACGGAAACTGGACGAATACCGGACATTGTGTTCAGCTGCTTGACACTCACTGTTTTATGAGTGGGCGTTACCATCAGGGGGCCATCGAGCAAGGCACCGCTGTCGACGCAAGGTACTTCGTACTTGTATAGCTGTGAATGGGAAGCAGGGAATCGCTTCAAAAACAAACAAACAAACAAACAAAAACAAAGCTGATAGACCCTCTAATCTCTGAGTGGATGACCTGGGACAAGGTTTTGGTATCAGAACGGTAGAGGCTAGTTCCCATCGACGCGGAGAACGGTCAACCGCGCATGCGCAAGTACTCGTTGCCTCCGTTGTTTGGGTGGGTTAGGGTTAGGGCGGGGTTAGGGTTAAAGTTAGCTAATCAGACGCAGAGTAGGGGCGGGTCTTCCTAGAATCCTAGCGCCTGGATGCTACGCGGGGCGTGTGGAGGCGTGGTAGAGGCGTTTCGCGCATGCTCAGTTGACCGTTCTCTACTCCATTTCCGTTCTCTGCATAGACGGGAACTAAGCCTCTACCGTATCAAAAACCTTCTGGTTTCTGTTTCCTGTTTCCGTTTCAGTCCGTGTAAGTATTGACCAATCGCGTTTGAGTAGGCGGCGGTCGCTTTGGTTGCACGTTGCTAACGGTCCGTGCGCGGAGTGAAACAGGCGGAACGCACTGGCCGAAATACCGCCGGGACCTAAAACCACCTACAACGAGTGTCGACGTTTGTGTATTTTGTGGAGAAACGCTCGACTCGTGTCCACGACTCGTCAAACAACCCGGTCGTAGACGCCGTCTCTCAAGTCCAACCCCGTCCTCGCGTCGCAAGTTGCTAACCGACAGTAAACAACGACGGGCGCACGGAAGAGGAAGTCCTCGTAGGAAACGGAAGCGGGCCGCTACACCGGAAGCCCGGAGATATTGGCCGTTAGCTTCCGAGATTGGGAACCCTCAGCAAATCTCCACCCGGATAAACTGATGTTAAAGAAAATACTGTCAGAAAGCGCCGGGTCATCAAAACGCCAGAACCGAATGAACACAAACAGCGAGTGTAAATGTTAGCATTCCTTCATTATCTAGCCGCGTGAACTGTCACATGCGTCCAAGGAACGTCTAATTAGGCCACCCAAGTAGGAGAAGCTGTGTAACGGGCGAGCGCAAAACGCACAAAGGGGAGATCCGTGTTGGTTTCACCCACCTGCGTGGGACACGGTCACTTTCACTTTTGCGCCGCTTCATCCGATGGATTCGCACGCCAAATGTCATCTCAGTTCCCCCCAGAATATAAAATGAATCGATGTACGCTGCCCATAGGATCTGCGCGGCCTCGACTCCAAAAAATCTTTTCTCTCTTATTTTTGATGTGCGTGTGGATGATTTATGGAGGCCATGAGAAGTGCAGGCTGAAGGATTTTTCTGACCCCAACCTAAGTTATTATTCTGTTTGTTGTCAGGATGTGGTTGACACATCATCTTCTGAGCCCCTAAATTCTGCATCGCGGTCGGTTAGGCCGACATCCAATCTCTTTGCAGGGGGGGGGGGGGTTCGACAAAAAAGAAGAAGAAGAAGAAGAAGCTGGAGGAAAAATACTCCAAAATTTGAAAACCATGAGAGAATAATCAGGAATGGGGTCAAAAATGTCAAAACAATGGAAACGTCCAACAAAAGTAAAACCCTCAACGAAAAAAAAAAAGTCCTCATGGGACGCTCACATCCAGTAAGCTAACGGCATAACTCATTTAGCTTGGTCGGTTGCCCTCGTCGCACTTTAAGACGGCTAAAGCCAAACTTGGTCGAGGCTCAAAGCAGAAGCCCTTATAATATTACAGGACTGGATGCTGACAGACTACGTCGAGAGGAACCAATAGATGGGATTTTTTTTATATATATATATACTGGGCGCCAAGCTGTTTTGTGGACTCAACCCAAATTGAAGAAATACATCTTCTCAGAACAGTTCTGTGTTTCAGCAAAAGTGAAAGAAACACATTTTTTGAATGACACTTTCTTATATTCCACCCTGACTCTCGTGCGTGTCTAACGAGAGTTTCGCAGCATCTCGTGTAGTCCTAAGAAAAATTGCAAAACATGATCTATTGTATATCAAAAAGGATCGAGTTGCTAATGTTATTGTTCTGGAGACTGTTTAGATAGACAGCTTTGGTTTGTTAACCACAGCATATTTGGCTGGTGGGGGATTGGAAGGAACAGACCTCAGCCAAGTGAACCTCTCAAACCTTAACCTTTGGGTTTTTTTAACGCCCACATCTCTCTCTCTCTGTCTCTCGCTCTCTCCCCCTCCCTCTCTCGCTTTCACACAATATGAGCGCATTTACACATACAGACACATACCAAATACAAGAGGACATTTTTCAGCGTCTGCATCATCCCCAAAGATAACGGAAATACTCTTTGTTGGACACACATGCGCATGTGCGCACACACTCACACGAATACGTAACCACACAACTGCGCAGAGGCAAAGAGGTGATGCAGACACACATTCAAACACGCACGTACACACACACACACACTGGCCAAGTGACTGCACCACTGAGGCTGTGACCCCATGCACTCCTCCTCCTCCATCTCCGGGGCTGTCTGCCTGGGGGCCGATGAGAGGTGGCTGGGTGGTGGTGGGGGGGTTGAGTGAAGAGGGGACAGGAAGAGTACTGGTGATTAGGACGGGGGGCTACCAAGGGGGTGAGCACACCCCTGACCCTATGTCCCATTCCTGACAGCTACCCTGCAGTTCTGGGCGAGAGAGAGAGAGGAGAGAGAGAAGGAAGCCCTAGAAATACTACCTCCTGAGTGTACATACACACACACATACACACACACAAATATATATATATAGTTTGCGTAATGCTAAGTTGGAACCTTACACAAAAACGCACACAGACACATATACACACACCCCTTTTGTGCAGTGTAAGGGTACATCTGGATATTTTGGATGGGTGGCAGTGACACAAGTGAGCGAGAGCGAGCAATGGATGTGTGGCTGAGGAAAACGAACGCTTGAGCGCGTGAGCGAGCGAGGGGGTGGCGTGAGCAAGTGAAAGGCCGTGAGCAGGCAAGCGAGGAAACCAGGCAGCAGGCGTTCAGCGGGAGGGCTTTTGGAAATGCAGGTGCCTTAATTGTGCTCCCATAAAGTCGCGGCGAGTGGGCCAACCTGTGAATGAGTGTCTGTTAAGAGCGCCGTGAATGAGAGGCGCGTGAATACATGAGTGGATGAACGGGTGAAGGAGGGAGGGAAGGAACGACGGAGCGAACAATCAGATGCACAGGACGACCGAGCCCCTCTGTGGGGGTGGTTGGAGTACACTGGGCGGGGGGGGGGGTGAAGAGAGAGGGAGTGACAGAGCGAAGGTAGATAAGAAGGGCTGTGGGCGGGGAGGGGGCTGCAGAGAGAAGTGGGGAGGAGGAGGAGGAGGAGGAGGAGGTTTGAGGCAGTCCGTCCCAGACAATGTGACATGGCACACGCTATTAATTCTGGCTCAGCAGAGAGACCCTGCCTCGCCATCTGCTCGGGGTCAGGGGCGTTCGCTGGGGTCGGCGTCACATCGACAACCCCACCACCACCCCCACTCCCTTACACACACACAGACACACACACGCACACCCCCCTCCCCGCTATCCCCGCCTGGCAGACACCCGGCCAGGCCCGCGTGCATTTCCATAAAACAATGCAGCCAACCTGCTCTCGTGTTTGGGGGTGGGTGGGGGTTAAAAGGGGGGGCAGAACTCTGGCTGCCACCCCTCCCTAACAATAGGCTGTCAGATGAAAAGGGCCTCGGTGAACTTGATATACATTACAAAAGAACCCCACCGTCGCAGGCCCGGGCTCGGCCCTGCCGACCTGCGGTTGAATTTGAGCTTGGCGTTCGTTCATATGACTGCAGTTTGTAAACCCCCACCACCACCACCACACACACACACACACACGCACACACACACACACACACACACTCCCCTCCTTGAAGTGTGGCAGGCTGATGCTGCTGAGTGTGTTTTGTGTTCCGCTCAAAATGAATTTAAAAAAAAACAAGAACAGGATGAGAGAGAGTGGGAGAGAGAGTGGGAGAGTGAGAGAAAGAGAGCGAGAGAGAGACCGAGCACGATAGAGAGCCAGAGAGAGAGAGAGAAAGAGAGACAGAGAGAGAAAGACAGCGAGTGGGAGAGAAAGAGAGAGAGTGGGAGATAAAGAAAGCGAGAGAGAGAGAGAGTGAGACAGCACAATAGATAGAGAGAGAGAGCGATAGAGCGAGACAGAGTGAGAGAGAGAGCGAGAGAGACAGAGCGCGATAGATGGAGAGCGAGAGACAGAAAGAGAGTGGGAGAGAAAGAGAGAGATAGTGAGAGAGCGAGACAGAGCGCAATAGATAGAGAGAGAGACAGAGCGAGAAAGAGAGAGAGAGAAAGAGAGACAGACAGAGAGAGAGAGAGAGAGAGGTAGATTGTATTTTGGTTAATTTATATGCATAGATTTGACATCACATTTGTGAGTCTCAAAGATGGAAGTGTAACATCTGTGATTTGCAGCATTATCATATTAACATTACAAATCCCTGATAAAGGGCTGGGAAATGATTCAACATCCTTTATCGTCTTTCAGTCATATCGTACTGGGAGGAAATTTGGGTATCGCGATATCGTAATACCCAATGTGGTTGTCCAAATCAACGGCAAGCAGAATTTACTGAATATTCCTCACAAAACGGTGTCCGCAACAGCTGAGGCAGTATTATTTGAGAAGTAGCTTGATATTACGCATTACATTACCACACACTTTGATGTGATGAGCCTCAGCTGGACTCTTGCACATGGTATTTTTGCATATGTAAGCAGATGTCATGATGTGTATATACATCGATGCTGTGCAAAATACTGTGCGAACCTCCCTATGTTGCGATGATCATATTTTCCATATCATGCAACACCACCCTGATATAATCAGTATGAGTTCTACACAACTGTCCTCGCCTCCACAACTGCAGTATGAATCAGAGCGGACACATAATTCAGGAAAAAAAAAAAAACCACCAGATCTGGATTTTGCCTCATCCTGCCGAGAGGGTCCCGGTCCTCCAAGATGGGCTTTGCGTGCGTTAGGCGGCAAAGCGAAAGATTTGGTCTCTAATTCTGTTTGCACACAAGCCGGGGATTAGCTCTGGAACAAGAGACGATCAGACGACTGTAAGAGGTATCGCCCTGCCCTTCTCCTCCTCCTCCTCCTCCTCCACGGCTTATCTATCCGCCATCCTGCCATCATTTAGTCTCATCCATCCCTCCCTCCCTCTGTCGTCTCCTCAGCTGGAAAAAGGAGAGCAGAAGAAGAACGAACGACGGGGACTCCGAGGCGGGATTTCGTTTGTATTTTCTATTTGTATCTGTCGATTTGAGAAAGGCGGGTTGAAGGGGTTTAGAGAGTTTAAGTCTAACCCTGACCCACCACCCAGCACCCATAACCCCTACACCCCCCACCCCCACCCAACCCCACCACCCCCCAGTTAAATCCCTTAATCTGCTCTCGGACACGTCTGGAGGGCAAAACAAACAAATAGGATGCTTGCAAACACACACACGTGCACGCACACACGTGCACGCACATAGCCCACCACTACAACCAAATACACACACATATATGTGCACAGACACACACCTCATTGCTGCTACTACTACATACACACACACGCAAACACACACACAGACGCACACACACACGCACACCACATCACAGTTGCACCCAGGTCCCCCACATTTACACCTCAAGGTTAAAGAGGTGAGGGTGTGAGCTGAATGCTGGTAATCTAAATCACCCATGACCCCAAATGGCCCAGAATGGACACACACACACACAACACATCCTGTATCACCTTCTAAATCACCCATGACCCCCACTGGCCTAGCATGGACACACACACAACACATCCTGCATCACCTGACACAGACCTGCCCTGTTCTCACAACCCAGCAAAGCTGTCAAATAATGCTCCTGTGCCTAGAAACTGGTCCACCACATCCTTTCCACCAGAATGAGACATGTGGTCTGTGCTGTTGTTGGTAAGGTGTACTGTTGTTGGTAAGTGAGCTGTTGTTGGTAAGGTGTGCTGTTGTTGGTAAGGTG